>NC_142934.1:111204643-111209643 GCF_046866305.1 Octopus bimaculoides | reverse complement strand
TCTCTGTTTGTATGTATGTGTGTACGTGTGTGTGTGTGTGTATATATAATACCTATATATATATATAGTACATACACTTTTCTTTTACTCTTTGATGTATTTCCTTCATTTGACTGCGGCCATGCTGGAGCACCACCTTTTCGTCGAGCAAATTGACCTCCAGACTAATTCTTTGAAAGCCTAGAATTTATGATATCGGGCTCTTTTGCCGAACCGCTATATATATATATATATATATATATATATATATGTGTGTGTGTGTGTGTGTGTGTGTGTGTGTGTGTGTGTGTGTGCGTGTGTGTGTGTGTGTGTGTGTATATATATATTTATATATATGTATATATATATTCTTTGATTCTTTTATGTTTTTTATTCTTTTACTTGTTTCAGTCATTTGACTGTGGGCATGCTGGAGCTCCGCCTTTAGTTGAACCAATCGAGCCAAGTACTTATCCTATCGGTTTCTTTTGGTGAACCGCTAAGTTGAGGGGACGTAAACAGCCCAACATCGGCTGTCAATCGATGGTGGGGGGACAAGCAAAGACACACAAGCATACATACACACACATACACATATATATATATATATATATATATACGACGAGCTTCTTTCAATTTCCGTCTGACAAACCCACTGACAAGGATTCGCTCGGCCTGAGGCTTATAGTAGAAAACACCTGCCCAAGATGACACGCAGTGGGACTGAACCCGGATGCATGTGGTTGGTAAGCAAGCTCCTTTCCACGCACACAAACCAGCGCCTATGCTTATATATATATATATATATATGCTATACATATACTTTTGCTATTATAGTATATATATATATATATATATATATATATATATACACACACACACTATATACGTGTGTATATATGTACAAAATTGTGCGATGAACGGGAACGTGAAACTCCGAGTATCAGTTTTTGTTATATTTCTGCTACCTTTAAATAAAGCATATATATATATATATATATATATATATATATATATATATATATATATATATATATATATATATATATATATATGCGCTAGACATATACATATGTATATACACACACAATTATGCATAGATATATATGTGCTTCTGCACATGTATGTGTAAAGATGAAATTAACACACCCGGGATATCTTGAGTCATAGCTCTGCTGAATGAGTGCACAAGGGACTAGGATTCAAATTAAAAACATCTGCAGCAGTAGCAGAACCTCTACCGCAAAATACTCCCCCACCAAAAAAACAAAGCAAAAAAAAAAAAATCAAAACAAAAGAAAAAAATCCCAAAGATTTCTGAGCGAGTAATTCCTGCAGGCGCATTATTCAAATTAGTTTTCTCTGCTTCAAGTTAATGCAGCCCTCAACATGGATAAAGACATTTCTAAATTACATTGGTCTGACAGAAGAACTGAATGATTCAGGGAAACAATTTTCTATAACAAATATACTATAACGACCAATTGTGTTGCTATGGTGTTGCTGCTTAGCTCCAATACAGTTCAGAGCCAGAAGACCTATAATTAATGCCACTACAACCATGATAAACCCTTTATTTTCTCCATCAGTACATATATGTATGTATATATATATATATATATATATATATATATATATATATATATATATATATATATATTTGAAGGTTTGGAAGTGATGTACAGAAATTATATAGAAAAAAATTTTAATTAAGGTACTCAGAAACCTGGATGTTTGTACATTTACAGATTTTTATTAATGTCACATATTAAATGAAGCGCTTTTCACCTAGTCGTGTAGGTTCTTTACATATATAGGTATGTGTGTGTGTGTGTGTGTGTGTGTGTGTGTGTGTGTGTGTGTGTATATATCGTCTGACTGGATGTTTTGTTCCTTTTGTATCATCTGAATGTCTGGATGTTTTGCGTTCTTGTCCCATTTTTGTATTTTTTATATATAAAAATATAGCGGCGTACGTACACTTTGGTGTCTTATATGTAAGAATATATGTATAACTAAATTTTGTACGCCTCTATTTTTCTTCCTATTCTTTCATTCTTTTCTTCTTTCTATCAGCCCTTTCACACTTGCTTCGTTCATTAGTTCCCCCTCTCTCAAATTTCCTGACCTTCTCTTCATCCTCACTTTCCCTCCTCTTTCACTTCTCTCTGTCCCTTTCATTTTTTCTCGCCCCTTGTTAATTCTTCTATCCCTCTGCCTCTCACTCTCTCTCTTCTTCCCCCCACGTGACCGGTGTTCAGGCAAGCCTGACCTTTCGTGGTTCGACTACCATCTGTGCAACATCTATATTCTTCCCTGTGCCTGTCAAATAGTATGTCCCTGCCGTAAGGCTTTACTTCCACGCATACCAGCTTAATTTAACTCATCCTTAGTCGAAAGACACCTGTCGTTATATCCTATCATTTGCATTTGTGTGACATTTCTCCGTTGTTTTGGTCCTTCTTTTCGTATTCCTTCGTTACTCTCTTCCAAGTAATCTAATGCACTTAGCTTACTTTCTTCCTTGAGGCTGACCAGATTGGAGCAATCTCGAGTATAACCAGCCGAAATTGCAATGATAATCTGGAACTCGACTGAGGAAAGAAAACTCCGAATAACCTGTCCTTGTTTTCGTTGTATCGTCTGTCTGGATGTTTTGTTGTCCCTTGTTGTCACCTGCCTGGATGTTTTGCGTTCTTGTCCCATTCTGTATTAGATATATATATATATATATATAAATAAAACTTACTTGGAGGAAAGATGCGGGGCTTTCGGTCATATATAATAATATAAATAATATATAAATATATGCATATATCCATACATATATGTACATACCTACATCAATATGTATACATACATCCATATATGGGTACAGGAAATCACAAAAAACGTTAAACACAATCAGAAACGACAACAGAAAACGAACTTTTTTGAACAACGGAAAAAAAACGAAAAAAAAAACCCAGAGTGACGAGACATGCAACATAAAGAATATTTCCCTTCATCAGTTGTCCCTGTTCCATCTACTCCGCGTTTCGAAGGCAAGGACAATACGCGACTTCGTTGGAATAGTCCTTCCCGCAAAGCAAATTAAATGAAGTTTGGAGTTTTTTTGCGGAGGGTGAAAGTGTTAACAAGAACAGGACAGTGAGACAGTAAAAACAAACAATAAGGGCTGTTAGGCCAAGACGATCGGAAAATTATTATTTTTTGAACGCTAGTAGACGTGAATGAGAGAAGAGACAAGAGACAGAAAAATCACGTCTTCTCTATAAGCAGCCAGCGGATAGAAAGAAAGAATCCTTTTCGTCACGTGTCAGCGACGAGAGGGTCAAGGGGGAAGAGTGAGAGAGAGGGAAGTGTCTCACTGTCCTGTTCTTGTTAACACTTTCACCCTCCGCAAAAAATTCCAAATTTTATTTAATTTGCTTTGCGGGAAAGACTGTTCCAACGAAGTCGCGTATTGTACTTGCCTTCGAAACGCGGAGTAGATGGAACAGGGACAACTGATGAAGGGTCTTTCTTTTAACTTTTTTGACTTTCCGTATACCACGTCCAGTCACATAAATTTGGGCGGCGCGAGACTACAGTGGAAGACACTTGCCCAAGGTGCTACGGAGTGGAACTGAACCCGGAACCATGTGGTTGAGAAGCAAGTCTTTTAAGCTAGTGAAGTAATGATTTTTTTCGCAATATCCGTCTGTTATTTCTAATTAATCCTCATGTTTGTTAAATATGTCCACACACACAGATAGGCAGCTGGTAACGCAATATCTTTCAGACATTGGTCATAATAATATTTAAGAGTGCAAAACTAACTTGAAATATTAACTGTATATCTTAAGAAATACGTTTACTTACACAAAGACGGCAGATGGTTATACGATATGATTAACAGCAGTCATTGTAATTCCAGAATGTGCGAAGTCTCTCCACATAATGTCCAGGTATATTGAGAAACACGTTGGCGCATATAGATACAACCAGCAACGCAGTTCAAGCTTGCTAAAGAACTTCTATGTGGTTGCTCAATTTGCTAAAGATATCAACCAAATATGTCTCAAATAACACATAATCGTCTTGGAAAAGGAAACCAGATTTGGCGCAGTTGTATTGTTGCATCTTTTATCTTCTACTTGTTTTGGTCACTGGACTACGGCTATGGTGAGGAATCATCTTCAAGGGTTTAGTATAAGAAATTGACTTGACTCCACTATTTGTTCTTGTTATTATTATTATTATTATTATTATTATTATTATTATTATTATTATTATTATTATTATTGAGTGAGAGAGCAGTGCATGCCATCAAAGTGACACTGGGGTAAAATATACGAAGCCCAATATACCCATCATGACTACCCGTCTGATAAGGGTACACCAGGCAGATGCACCACAACCATATCTGCGCGAAATAGTGGTCTCACATCAAGATAAACAGCGCAGAACCTTGGAAGTGGGGGCCCAGTTAGAATTTTCTTCAGGTCGAGTAGCCCATCCCGCTGAAATGGTCCCTTAATAAGGTTTGTTTAAGGATGTTGAGAAAAACACCCATGTTTCGAAAGGTGAATTATTCAAACCCCAAAGAATTCCTCTCGACACATGGCTATGATGCTCCCCCACTACTTCTGCTCATGATCAGAGATGCACATATCGTCAGCCACCAAGGGACATGCTCAACGGGTTAAGGTCAAACAACTGACAAACAAATCTGTGGTATTATCTGTGGTATTTGCTGTAGCCCATCTTTTTATAATAATGATAATAATAATAATAATAATAAAAACAAGTTGCTTGCTTACCAACCACATGGTTCAGGGTTCAGTCCCACTGTGTGGCACCTTGGGCAAGTATCTTCTACTATAGCCTCGGGCCTACCAAAGCCTTGTGAGTGGATTTGATAGACAGAATCTGAAAGAAGCCCGTCGAATATATGTATATATATGTATGTATATGTTTGTGTGTCTGTGTTTGTCCTCCCAGCATCGCTTGACAACCGTTGCTGGTGTGTTTACGTT
>NC_142934.1:111187143-111199643 GCF_046866305.1 Octopus bimaculoides | reverse complement strand
CCGACACACAAACATATACACAAACAAATACGACTGGCCTCTTTCAGTTTCCGTGTACCAAATCTACTCACAAGGCTTTAGTCAGCTCGGGGCTATAACAGAAGACCCTTGCCCAGGGTGCCACGTAGTGGGACTGAACCAAGAACCATGTGGTTGGTAAACAAGCTACTTACCACACAACACTACTGTGGCTATACTTACCACACAGCCACTCCTATATATATATATATATATATATGTGTGTGTGTGTGTGTGTGTGTGTGTGTGTGTACAATACACACACACACACACACACACACACACTCACACACATATGTATGATTCTTTTTTACTGGAGATGGCTGATCCTCCTGCGTTTCGCTCTTCTGTGATAATGACACACGTAACTCTCATTGCTTAGTTCAATTTTAGCTTTAAACAAGAAACGTATACAGACATAATCAATCGCCATCTTGTAAATGCTTTTGCTAAAATGAACTATTTATATCTGTTATTTCATTCCAGAATTCTTATATAAACTTATAAAGTGGTTTATCTCTGACCCATATTCCCTTAAGCCTTAAATTCTGATGTTTCTTATTCCCTTGAAATATATGTCACACATATGCTATTATATTACCGCATTTTATAAAGACTCCAATGGCCTCTGTTTTTCTATTTCCGCCATTTGTTTTCACAAGTAGTAAGGAATAATAATTATAGGTGACACAGTACAGTAAATAAATAATATCGAATACTTGTCACCTGATATGACCAATGTTTGCAATGCAGGACATTATGTTATGGTGGTTCTTAAGAAAATGGAGAGTATTGTGTTGTTTTATAGAAGTAAGCCACCGATTGCTTTCCCACATCAGCCATTTTGTTTTGACAATAAACATAAAAATATAATAATATCTGGTGACATAATTCAACGTTAATCTCACTACATCTACCGTCAATATATACAGTAAGATTAACAAACCAACGAGGAAAACTTTAGCCGGTTGTTCAATCAACCTGAAATAGCAATGATAGCTTCTTTAATTCACTTTCTAAGCATCTTGAATTAGAAATGGTCAGATTAAATAATGCAGTCCATCACGCACGCACAAACACAGACACACACACACACACACACACACACACAGACACACACACAGACACACACACACTCGCATACATACACTCGCATACACACACGCACGCACACACACACACTTCAATATGCATATTATTTAGATAGCTACCAATAGTTTTATGCTGAGGAAACAATTATTCGGCAGATTTATATATTATGCTTTGTCTCTCCAAGCAATCCTTCAGGCTCAAATACACATGACTGGGCTTATTTGAAAGCCAAGAAAGGTCGCTGGTCTTCGAGAAAAACACCAAGCGGAAGGTGAATGTCAAGATGGAATGGAAAAAGGCGGAACGAGAAAGAAAACGGCAACTACGACTCCTTTTCTCAGTCCACCATTGCATTCAGCTTCCTCTCGCTTTCTCTGACGCTTTCTCATAGAGCAACATCCTTTCTCAAGTTTTCAAACAACAACAACAACAGCAGCAACAACAACAACAACAACAAGAAGAGCATTAGATTATATATTAAAGCTTCTATTCTCGTATGTCATATAACAAGTGGAATACATGCTAATAAATTTACGTTAGTCATATATTTTCACATTAAACAGGTGACAATAACTCTTGCACACATCATGCAGCACTGACGAATGTTGCATATGCGCTCCATTATGAAGTAGCTATTATATCACAAACAACTGGAGTATATTACTGTGTTTTAGAGAGAACTATTTGTCTCGACACTAAACAATAGACAATAATTGTAGGAGACACAATACAGTTTTCATTCCACTGCAGCAATTAGACGTGATATCTCTATTATGATGCTTTATAGATCTAACCCCGCCTTAGTTGTTGTCATTCTGACAATAACCAAGAGAAAATAACTTTTGAGGACATAATACAGACTTCAATCCATTGTATATATTTCCACTATATGCAACTAAGCTACATTTAATTAGCTATTACGTCGCAAAACAAATAGAATATATTGTAATATTTTATATACATAACTACCCCAACAAATTTTCACCCTCAACTATTTAGTTTGTCAATAAGTAAGAGACAATAATTTTGGGTGTTCTCATACGACACGACTACCTCTGCCACTACTTGACTTGATGTTGATTGCTGATGACGTCAATTTGTATTTAATTCATAGCTGACAATAAAGATATTTGAAGATATTTCTGATATCCATGATGTACACATAACTCAAGTAGGATCAAATTGCGTTCAACTTGATATTAGATTTCATAGAGGTGAAAATACTGCTCTTAGGGATGTGTGTGAACAAGAGCGCGAATGGGAGAAAACTATAAACATGAATATATATATATAACCAGCACATTATATACATATATAACTATATCTATATCTATATATATATATATATAAATATATATATATATATCTAAAAATATATATACATATCTATAAATATATATAAATATATATATATATATCTATAAATATATCTATATATATCTATCTATATATATATATATATATATATATATATATATATATATATATATATATATATATATATATATATATACATAAATACATAAACCTTTCAACATATGTAAACACATACATACATAAATATACATATATATATACATATATATATATATATATATATATATATATATATATATATATATATATATATATATATATATATATATATATATTATATATATATATACATACACACACACACACACACATACATGTATGTAAGTATGTATGTTTGTAATGTATGGTGAGGTAGGGATGTATGGGAGAGATGAGAAGATATAATTATTAAATCCTATTAATTTATATCAATTTATATAATACAAAGAAAGTGATAAATTTGTTTATTGATAATTGCACGCGCATATTCGAGCACACACACTTACAGATGTGCTGACAAACACTGACGATCACCGATGCACGCAAACACACAGACACACACACAGAGACGCACGTATTCGTACACAAATTAACACGCGCAAGGCATATACATATACTCACGCTTTCTCTCATTCCCTTACGCGCACACATACTGAGAGATAAACACGTATTCATACATAAGCGCAGACACATGCAGACATACATACATACACATTTGCATTCTCCTTCACTCGCACAGGCATGCAATCACACATACACGCACGCACGCACACACGTACACACACACACACACACATACACGCACGCAGACATGCAGAGTCACGCTCTCACAAAGGGACATAGGAAAACAGAGAAACATACACATACACACATAGATATGATCATTACAACGTCTTTCGCCGACTCACATACACCTGAGAAACACTCGGCATACACTTGCACACGCAAACGTCGCACGCATGCGCTCAGACACTCTTTCACTCACGCGCAAAAACACATACTTGCTTTCATTAAATACACACACGCACACACACACATATGTATATATACATATGCACATACACTTACAAATATACAAAGGTACACAACTCGCTAAACACACACAAGCACATACACACACACAGCTACACACATATATATGTGCACACATACATACATGTATATATATATATATATATATACATACACATATACACAGACATAAAAATACAAGTCGTCACATAGACGCGTGCACACATGTACACACATACATGTATACATATATACACAATATACACATAAAAACACATGTCAAGACACACAGACTCGCAGACACCCGCCACACACACACATGCACATATGTATATATACGCACATACACATATACACTTAAAAATACGTCAAGTAAGAAACTCGTAGACACACACACACACATACATGTATACATATATACATACATACACACATAGACATAAAAATACAAATCGACACACAGACTCGCGCACGCATATACACACATACATGTATACATATATACATACATACACATAATCACCATATTCACATAAAAATACATGACACACAGACTGGCAGACACGCACGCACGCACACGCACGCACACACACACACACACACACACACACACACATCATTAACTGGTTTGTTCTTCAATTGTATTACTAGTAATCATTCGCAATCCACCCCACCCCACTTGAGTTGGTTGGTTTTTTTACTACAAAGGGAGATAAATCATTTTCTTAATTACCGAATTCTAAAATAAACATATTGCTTTGTTTGTGTGAATCGTATAAATTTTTATCTTTTTTCTGTTGCAGTCATTGGAGTGCGGCCAAGCTGGAGCACCACATTGGAGAATTCTTTTGTCTTTTAAAGTCTGATACTTATTCTATCGATCACTTTTGCGAACTGCTATGTTATGGGGACGTAGAGAAATTAACGATCGTTGTTTTGCGGTGGTGGGAGTCGAACACAGACACAAAGCTACACACACGCACACACACACACACACACGTGTGTGTGTGCGTGCGTATGTATAAAGAATACGCGCAGGAGTTGTTGCGTGGTAAGGAGCTTGCTTCCCAACTACATGCTTCCGGGTTCAGTCTCTCTGCGTGACGGCTAGTGGTTCGGTAAAAAGTGATCGATAAAATAAGCACTGGGTTGATTCATTCGACTAAAAATTCAGGTCAGTGCCCCAGCGTGGCCGCAGTCTCATGAATGAAACAGGTAAAAGATACATACATACATACATATATGTGTATATATATATATATATATATATATATATATATATATATATATATATATATATATATATATATGGGAGAATATACAAATAATAACAACAGGCGAGGACAGGTGGTGTAAATAACAAAAGGATATATTAGTATGACGCTCGGGAATACGGAAAGTCTTTGACGTTTCGAGCTACGCTCTTCAACAGAAAGAATACGGAGACAAGGAGAAAAACACGGAGAAAAAAAATTGAATAGTGTTCAGTCAACGGTCAATCATAATAATATATATATATATATATATATATATATATATATATATATATATGTATATATATATATATAACCTGTTTCATATGTATATGTATGTATATTCATGACCGACTTTGACGTAGTTTTTGTCTACTAAATTCACTTACAAGACGATGGTCTCGGCTTGGTATTTATTATACCAGATTTCACTTTCGGAAGGTGCCGCACACAGTGGCACTGAGTCGAAAACACGGCTCTGCAAAGCGAGCCCCCCCCCCTAACCACGCAGCCACGATTGCTCCTATATTTGTTCATTCTATATACAACTCTTCTAACGTTGTTGTACATTTGTTTGTATTTCTCTCTTCGTTATACAACAGACACAAAGAATCAATTTTTTCGTACCTCATATGCTTTCGTACAAACTTAAAAAAAAAGTAAATAAAAATTCCCAATAAGAATATAAACATAATAAAATATCAATGGAACACATTTTGTTTCAATTATATTTTTTTTAACTTTCGTCTTTTGATTTTATTCTTTCTTTCTCCCAAAACAGGATTTTGTGCCTTAATTAATAATAGCGTTAGAGTGGGCCCTTTTTTTCTCTCTCCAATAAATCAATAATTACATACAAGGAAACTGTAAAAACATCCCTTTTTCAGGAAACATGAAATCCCAATTGAACACACATTTCCTTTTGATATTATTTCTCTTTTCTGTTCTTTTTTTTCTCTTCTAATGGCATTCTGTGCTTTATAAGTAATTATGTTAGAGAGACCAACCTTCTACAATGAATTTACTATACTAGCAACAGCTAGCTTGCATACCCTATGGGTATGTAAAAGGATATCTGTACACGACTAAACAGACACATATTGACACATTAACATAATATTTGTACATGCAGGCGCAATACTAAAGCGTTCAAACAAATACACTCACATCCAGCTTCATGCATGCAGTAAAGCATTCAAACAACCGTGGATATAGGGAGATATACACCTAAGCGTTAAAATAGTCATGATCATACATAAGTTATAGCACAAACATAGCAGCGAATATGCCTCAAGAATGCAATTCGGTGAAGGACATGGTTTTATCTCATTTTATGTTTAAAGAAAGAACACAAGTAGATACATTACAAAACATTAACTGAAGAGCTTTGTTACAACAAAACTCTCTGCATTAATGTAATAAAAGAATATTCAGCCAGTTTCTAAATAATCAAAGAGGTAAGTTAATAAAATAATAAAATATACATTGTAACTAACACTGTTCTCTTTTGCTTAATATTACCTGTATTCCAACCCCACCTCCCTCTCTCTCTCTCATCCCCTCTCTTCCGCTCATCCCCTCTCTCTCTCTCATCCTCTCTCTCTCTGTAAATATATATATGCTCGTGTGTGTTTTTGTATATATATATATATATATATATATATATATATATATATATATATATATATATATATATATAAATATCGTGCTACTCCGTCGGTTGCGACGACGGGGGTTGCAGTTGATATGCGCAACGGAACAGCCTGCTCGTGAAATTAGCGTGCAAATGACTGAGGACTCCACAGACACTTGTACCCTTAACGTAGTTTTTGGGGGAGATTCAGCGTGACACAGTGTGTGCCAAGGTTGGTCCTTTGAAATCCAGGTACAACATAAACAAGAAGAAAGAGTGAGAGAAAGTTGTGGTGAAAGAATACAGCAGAATTCACCACTACCCCCTGTCGGAGCCTCGTGGAGCTTTAGGTTTTTTCGCTCAATAAACACTCACAAAGCCCGGTCTATACTAATCGGTGAAGTTAGACGTAGTCTGGAGCATAACTGAGAGCTACCACGGTATCCCAATAATAGGTATGTATATATACATACATACATACATACATACATACATACACACACACACATATATATATATATATATATATATATATATATATATATATATATATGCACGTGTACGATCGGCTTCCTCACAGTTTCACTCTATTCATAGAATAACAAACTTAAATTCTGATCAAGTAACAGACTTACGGAGCGGGGACACACACACACACACACACACACACTCACACGGGCGCCCGCACAGACATCCACACATGTACACACACACGCGCGCACACAATAACACATTCACACACACACCCGCAGTTTTTATTGTGTGTGTGTTCGCGGGTCTGCGTGGGTGTGTGTGTTCGTGGGTTTGCGTGTGTGTGTGTGTTCGCGGGTCTGTATGTGTGTGTGTGTGCGTATGAGTGTATGTGCGTGTGTGTGTGTGCGCGTATAGTGTATGTGCGTGTGTGTGTGTGTGCGTCTCAGTGTGTGTGTATATATCTGTGTGTGCATGTGTGTGTGCATGTGAGTGTGCATGTGTGTGTGTGAGTATGCATGTGTGTGTGTGAGTGTGTGTGTGTGTGTGCGTGTGTGTGCTCGTGTGCATATTCTACCTTCAACAATTATAACAGTATGCAATAAACAACAAGGAACTCGTATAAAAAAATATACAAAAAAAAACCCCTCAAAATTATTAAGACTGCACACGTGTGCGCGCAAAAATGCGCCTTTGTTTGAAGCAAGCAGACCAGAATCAGATCAGCGAATGACACGCTCTACCCGGAACATACTTAATGAAGGTCTCATACAACTTTCACCGGTAACTATCTGTGAGTTTCACTGAGTCAACCTTCCGCTTTCAGGTCACTTCACCAGGTCATCCACTTATCTAACAACCATCAAGTTATCTCAACCGACCAACCACTTAGATTGGCGTCATTGAGTCCGGTCTAAATGGCTGAAAAATTACCTGGTATCACATTCGTCGTTTTTTCTTTTCTGTGCAAAGATAATATATATCTATGCATGCCTGCCTGCCTGTATATGTATGTATGTATGTATGTATGTATGTGTGTATGTGTGCGTGTGCATGTGTAGGTGTGTATGTATGTATGTATGTGTGCGTGTGTAGGCGTGTATCTAAGTATGTGTGTATGGATAGAAGTATGTACACTCGTATTTATGTATGTAAGTATAAGTATACATGTATGTATGCATGCATGCATGTGTGTATATGTATATGTGCGTGTGTGTGTACGCCTGTACATATAAATATATATGTGTTCCTGTATATAGTTATATGTATAAAAGCGTGTGTTTATAATATATGGTACATACATATACGTATGTATATGGGATAGGAATGGCTGTGTGCTTACCAACCACATTGCTCCGGGTTCAGTCCCACTGCGTGGCACCTTGGGCAAGTGTCTTCTGCTATAGCCTCGGGTCGACCGAAGCCTTGTGGATGGATTTGGTAGACGGAAACTGAAAGAAGCCCATCGTATATATATATGTTTGTGTGTCTATGTTTATCCCCCCCCCACCATCGCTTGGCAACCGACGTTGGTGTTTTTACGTCCCCGTAACATAGAGGTTCGACAAAAGAGACCGATAGATTGAGTACTAGGCTTACAAAGAATGTCCTGGGGTCGATTTGTTCGGCTAAAAGCGGTGCTCCAGCATGGCCACAGTCAAATGACTGAAACAAATAAAAGAATTAACACACACACATATACGTATATATATATGTAAGTACGTAACTATATATATATATATATATGAATGTATAATGGAAAAATATATAAAATGTATAAATAGCAAAAAAGCAAAAATGTTCAACAGACATTCCATCTCCTATATTATTAATGCTGTTTATGTTGTATATGTGTCAGCGTGTGTCAGCATGTGTCAGCTCGCAGCCTTTTATTATGCTACAATATTGATTTCAAATTCTGGCACAAGCCAGCATTTCCGGGTAAGAAGACTAGTCGTTTACGTCGACCCCAATATTCAACTGGTACTTATTTTATTGATCTTGAACGAACCAAAAGCAAAGACGACCTCGTTGGCATTTGAATTTACAACCTAAAGACAGACGAACAGCTGCTGCCAACCATGTAGACGACTCTATCAGATCGCTGCCATTTTATTACGCTATATTACGATATATTATATTACATTGTATGATAATCTGTTAGGCGTCATATTGCAGTGTTATATCAGACACATTATAATAAATTGTATTTTATTAAAATGAATTAGAATATATTTGTATTACAAAATATTATATTCCAAATCTGCACTCTTCCTACATCCGGAGCAAGTCTCAAATCGGGCTCTGTCTTAAATGCTTTAAACATAGCGTTGTAGACATGAAGACGGGATTATATGAAGTGGACGGAGTAAATCTGAGGCTAATCCCTAGATATTTAGATTCGTCAGTGCAAGGTGAACGAGTACAACACGTTTTAAATACCGGGGAGGAAGTGGTGTTAGGCTGTATGGAAGATATGTGGGGTGTTAAGTTAAGGTAATTTTAGAGTGGTGTTTGGAAGCGTTGCGAGGTGACAGGTGAGTGGAATTTGTGTGGAGATGTGTGTGTGTGTGTGGGGGGGGGTATGTATAATTGGGGTTAAAGAGAATGGAATTCAAAATATTATGTTTATTGAACACTTTAATATGTTGTCTAGGCGTAGGAAAAATACACAAGTATATACGCATATCGTGTGCGTGCGCGTGTCTCCATGTACGTATCTATCTGCCTATTTATCTGTATACATGAGTGTGTGTATGTCTATCTATGTATTTAAGTACATGTATAAGGATCTATCTACACTCAAACGTAACTATGGCTGTATGTCTGTCCGTCTACCTGTCGGTGTCTATGTTTGTGTGTGTGTCTGTCTGTCTGTTATTCAGTTTATTTCTAGATTTCTTACCAAAAGAGAAAGAGTCGGTTTCTTAACTTGCATCCAAGTCTCCTTTATTGGAGTTTTAACATCAACAACATGGTGTTTGTGCATGTTGGTGTGTATGTGTACAATATTTGGAGTCAGTACATGTGTAGATTTGTATGTTTTGCTTTATGTATGTATGTACGTATGTATGTCCTCGTATGCATATGTGAATGTGTGTAAGAAGCTTGCTTCCCAACCACGTGTTTCCGGCTTCAGTCCCACTGCGAGGCCCTTTGAGCAAGTGTCTAATATAGCCTTGGGCCGACCAAAGCCTTGTGAGTGGATTTTGTAGACGGAAACTGAAAGAAGCCTGTCGTATATATGTGTGTGTGTGTTTGTGTGAGTGAGTGTATCTATGCGTGTGTGTATCTTTGTTTCTCTGTTTGTCCACCCCACCATCGCTTGACAACTGATGTTGGTATGTTTACATCCCCGTAACTTAGCGATTCGGTCGGTAAAAGAGACCGATAGAATAATTACAAGGCTTACAAAGAATAGATCTTGGGGTCGATTTCTTCGACTAAAAAACTCCTTTAAGGCGGTGCTCCAGCATGGCTGCAGTCAAATGCTTGAAGGAAGTAAAAGAATGAAAGAATAAAATATTATATATACAGGGTGGGCCATAATGATGGGCTACATTTTAAATGCTAGTATCTTGGCTAATAGAAATGGCATAGAGTAACAAATATATTTATTACATAACCGATATAGAAGAGTTCAGCATATTATCTAAGATTAGAATATTTTTTACTGGTAATTGGTGTCGGTAACCATCAAAATGTCGTGAACTTGAAAAGAAAGTCCCTACATTGTCAAAGCATAGTTTACCAGCCAAAGATCCATTGTTGCAGCCCAAAGAAAATTCTGGCAGCATTTTGGAAAGCGACATACATCATCATCTCGAAAGATGATCTTGCGTGCTGTCACAAACTTCCATGAGACAGGCGATTGCAGCCATTCCAGTTGATATGCTAAGCCGCAGTATGCTTGATATGAGAAAGCGAGCTCGTGAATGTTCATTTCGTAGTGGTGGCCATCACCAGGATGTAATATTCAAATTTTAGATAATATGCAGAACCCCTGTATATCAGTTATGTAATGAATATATTTGGTACTCTAATGTCATTTTTATAATAAAAAAATGCTAGCATTTAAAATGCGTCCGAATCATTATTATTATTATTATTATTATTATTATTATTATTGTTGTTGTTGTTGTTGTTGTTGTTGTTGTTATATGAATACTCACAGCTTATTTTGCTGGGTATGATGGAAAGTGTCAGCTGTCCACAGCCAGCAGACTAAGGCGACACTTCTTTTCTGGTCATGCTTCATGAACCCTGCGAAGAATTCCTGCAGTTCCAAGCGATGCTGATTTTTGTAGGTGTTCTACCTTTACATTTGTACCAATCTTTTTCAGCCCTTCTGGTAGTTGAGTGCTGATACTTCCAACTGCACCAATTACTCTTGGTATCGCGTCTACTCTCTTCATTGGCCACAACTTCCGTATTTCCCACTTCAAATCGCCATAGTTGTTTATTCTTTCTTCTTCTTTTACATTGATCCTGCTGTCACCGGGGTATACTATGTCGATTATCATGCATGTTCTTTCTTTTTTATTCACCACAACAATGTCCGGTTTCCTATGTCAGGTGATCGCACTGGATCATCACATCCCACAGGAATTTGCAGTTCTCATTTTCGGTGACTCCTCCTGGGGTTTGCTCATACCACGTCTTCGCTCTTCGTAGGCCGTGATTTCCACAGAGCTCCCAAAGGATCATTCTTGCTACATTGTCATTTCGTCTTTTGTATTCGCTCCCTTTACTCTTTTACTCTTTTACTTGTTTCAGTCATTTGACTGCGTCCATGCTGGAGTACCACCTTTAGTCGAGCAAATCGACCCCAGCACTTATTCTTTGTAAGCCTAGTACTTATTCTATCGGTCTCTTTTGCCGAACCGCTAAGTTACAGGGACGTAAACACACCAGCATCATTTGTCAAGTGATGTTGGGGAGGACAAACACAGACACACAAACATACACACATATACATATACACGACGGGTTTCTTTCAGTTTCCGTCTACCAGATCCACTCACAAAGCTATGGTCGGCCCGAGGCGATAGTAGAAGAAACTTGCCCAAGGTGCCATGCAGTGGAACTGAACCCGGAACCATGTGGTTGGTAAGTAAGCTACTTACCACACAGCCATATTTTAAAAATTATTTCTATAATTTGAATATATTTATTTTATTATAAATGCAAAACAACACCACACACTCGCCTCCCGAGTTTCGCTTTCCATATTGTACGTGCGATTCTTTGTTTACTCATCTACAGTACACTACTTGTTTTCTTTTAATATATTCCAATTAATGTGTTGTACAGTGCAATACTGCACTGTACTTTTATTTATTAATTTACTAATTCTTAGGCGTGAAAACGTTTATTTTCCTACAGAAATAATTAAAATTAAAGGATATTTAAATACCTATCGACCGCAGAAACCTGCGATAAAACTGGCGGTGAGCTGGCAGAAACGTTAGCACGCCGGATGAAATGCTTAGCGGTATTTCGTCTGCCGTTACGTTCTGAGTTCAAATTCCGCCGAGGTCGACTTTGCATTTCATGTTTTCGGGGTCGATTAAATAAGTACCAGTTACGCACTGGGGTCGATGCAATCGACTTAATTCCCTCCCCTAAATTTGAGGCTTTGTGCTTCCAGTAGAAATGATTGTTAT
>NC_142934.1:111164643-111182143 GCF_046866305.1 Octopus bimaculoides | reverse complement strand
CTGAAAACTATCTTGTCTGGGATGCCAAATCTTGAAAACAATTTGTGTAAAAAAAATTATTACAGTTGTGGAGGCTGGTTTTTTACACTTGCAAATTTCAGGCCATTTCGACAAACTATCAACTACTACGAGGTAGTGTGAACCGTTTAAAGGACCAGCGAAATCGATGTGCAGTCTCGATCACAGAACATCTACTTTTGAACAATGTTTATTTTTTATCGTGGGTCATTTTTCATTTCGTTTTGGTTTACTCTGTTTTACTGTAATTTTTTGTTTCAGTCTTCAGCCGCATTCGAACCTTCGACTGAACCGACTCTATTTCCACTCAAAACACTTATGAGCGTATTCCTCAACTTGAACAGTTCCATCCGATCTGTGCCAAATAGAAAAAGTGAATCTTTTCATACATATATCTTTGCCTTTTTCGTTTGACCTCGA
Organism: Octopus bimaculoides; assembly: GCF_046866305.1. NCBI lineage: Eukaryota > Metazoa > Mollusca > Cephalopoda > Octopoda > Octopodidae > Octopus > Octopus bimaculoides. Next base: position 111,181,705 of record NC_142934.1, on the reverse strand, counting down.
AATGTTACATTATATACAAATTCACCGAAAAAACAATCTTTTTCCTCTAACACCATCTGCCACCTTTTTTGATGTATTTAATTTCGGCTTACCAACATATTTCCAATTTTTGTTTTCGTTTATAATGGTGATATCACTACCAGTGTCCAACTGCATTTTAAACACTTGTATTTCTGATTTTCACCTTCATGAATTTCCTCATCATTATATTATCAATTTCTTCCGATGACATAATGTTTATTCTTTTTCCTTTGTTCTGACGTTTGGTTATTTTCGTTCTACAGTGCGTCTTTCTATGTCCTACATCACCACAACGAAAGCACTCTGGGTTTTTTTTTTAATGGACAACCTTTCTTCAGGTGTATACCTCCTTATGCAAAACATGGGTTTATTTCCTGATTTTTGTTGTGTTTTTTTTTAAGAAAGCACTTTATCTCTACTCGACTATTTCGCACTTGATTTACTTGGAAACAATCTTTACGTTCAATTTCTTCAGTGTCGTGTCTTAATTTGACTATTCTTTCACATTCTTCTGACACTTGCTGTAGGGTTACATCCTGGTTTTGTTCCAGCTTAGCGAGAATTCTAGTTCTAACTTCTGCGTTCTTTTCGGCAATAAGTCTCTGTTTAAAAATCAGGCATTTGAACATATCTGGCGTTAATTCGTCCAGTTCAAACTTCTCGCTTTCCTTGTTTACTCTACCAGCATATGTGGTGTAGTCCTCGTTGTTGTTTTTCTCTATGTTCAGACACTTCCAACGTGTGTTGAACAATGAGCTTTTTTCACTGAAAATTTTAACACAATATATCTATTGTGTCATTAAAGTTATTGGTTTTCTTGAGAGTGCATAATTGCTGTATCGTCCATGTTCTGTTGTCGCCAGTTTTCTCAAGGTTAAGCGCGTTTACATCTCGTGGTCCCAATCTTTAAATCCTTTATCGAAGATTTGCTAATGTCTTCTGTAGTATGCTTGGAAGGTAACTCCTTCGTCAGGTTCGTATTTGAACTCTGTTATGGAGTTCGCCACTCAGTCTGTCGAGAACACTTTTTATGACTTTCCTGACGACTTCAATAATTGCAGCATTTGTTGCTGTAATATTATTTGTTGTTGCTGTTGCAGGTCTATCTGCTGCTGCTGCTGCTGTTCTTTCAGCTGCTGTTGATGCTGTTTTTGCAACTCGAGCAAACCGGCCAACAAATTTTCCATAATTTTACGATTTTTTGTTTTCATAAAATTTGCTCAGCAAAATCTTTTACGAGTTTGTTAACTCCTCGTGATTCTCGTCATTCATCGTGAGTTGATTAAATCCTCGTCGCCACTGCATTAATCCTTAAAATGCTGGATTGTTATAAACACCACTTCGGTATACAATGTACTTAGTAAAACCAGTAAAGACAAGACTATCTCTGACCGCCTACTATGTTCTCTCCATTTTTTATTAACCACTAGGGGTCGACAAAGAGGGACATACACTACATTCGGGACATATAATAATTATACAAAAAACATAAAATTAAATTCCTTCTACCCTTACCCGAGATGTTCTCTGTCCCAGGTACGTGGGTAGAAGTACTAACTCTTCGTTCTTTAGTGGTGTTGCCGCGTGTTTTTCGCCATGTTTTCATTTATGAACCATACTTCAATTTCTTCAAATTTCGGCCCTCTGGGCAAGATATGCTATTTCTTGCCAGATTGGCCTCAACACCCCCTCTACTTGCTTTGTTGTCACGTGGTCAATTTTTCCTTTCTTGATAGAGTCGGTCTTGTACATTGTCGTTCTTCCTCTCATTATTTTTGTCGTTTCATGCGGAGGGGGTCACTTGCACGTTGTAACCGTCTCGACTTAGTAGTTTTTTGAATTTATCTATTTCGATCACCACATTGTCATCCGATTCTCGGGCGACTTCTGCGAACTTCCTCTTTTCCAATTCCTTGTCCATAACCGCAATAGTCCTTAACAGTTCTTCTTCGGATGTTGACAACTCTGACCCGCTGAGGACTGAGTAAAATGAATTCTTTTTGCTAGCTATTACTAACTCTCGGTGAGAGAAAGCACGACCAAACTGCGGCAAAGCAGCACAAAACAATCAAAGCTTCACCACAGCAACTGAACAGGCAAACAAAACTGTCAATTCGAAGAAAAGAAAAAAACTCGCCAAAATAACTGTGTATTAAAACATAACAGAGGCGCAGGAGTGGCTGTGTGGTAAGTAGCTTGCTTACCAACCACATGGTTCCAGGTTCATTCCCACTGTGTGGCACTTTGGGCAAGTGTTTCCTACTATAGCCTCGGGCCGACCAAAGCCTTGTGAGTGGATTTGGTAGACGGAAACTGAAAGAAGCCCGTCGTATATATGTATATATACGTATGTGGGTGTTTATGTTTGTGTATCTGTATTTGACCCCCCAACATCGCTTGACAACCGATGGTGGTGTGTTTACGTCCTCGTAACCTAGCGGTTCGGCTAAAAGAGACCGATAGAATAAGTACTAGGCTTCCAAAGAATAAGTCCTGGGGTCGATTTGTTCGACTAAAGGCAGTGTTCCAGCATGACCGCAGTCAAATGACTGAAACAAGTAAAAGAGTTATTTTTTCCTACTATGTGTTCTGGTACTTCACGTACCTCTCTTTACTTATAGTGACTAAGTTATTCCATTCGTGACGCGGGAGGGGTGTACCATTATTACTAATTCCTTACAACAGATAGATAAATCAATCGTTTGGTAGATAGATATCAGCTGGTGAGATCAATTTGAAATGTGAGTGGGAGGAAAGGCAGAATACGTAAAACTCCACAGAAAATTTCGAAATTGAATTAATGTGTTCTCCAAGGATTAGAACCAGATGTTATCTCTTGTGGCGGCGGCGGTTAACCCTCTCCTCCTGCACAAACTGCTTTAGCGCGAGACAAACAAGATATATTATTAAGGGGCCTCATTCACGTACGCACTCGAAGACACACTCAGGTAATCACACATATATATACACTCGTACAGCAATCGTATACGCAATACATTCATGCTAATATTTCGTCTGTGTTTACGTTCTGAGTTCAAATTCCGCCGAGGTGGACTTTGCCTTTCATCCTTTCGGAGTCGATAAATTAAGTACCAGTTGCGCACTGTGGTTGATCTAATCGACTGGTCCCCCTCCCCCAAAATTTCGGGCCTTGTGTCTAGAGTAGAAAAGAATACATTTATGCTTCTGTGTGTGTGTGTGTGTGTGGTGGGGTGTACGTGTACGTTTCTATGTAGATTTCATTGATTGCTTTTCTAGAAAGAGTTTCAATAGTCATGGCTGCTTCGTCAAGAACCTAGTTCTGGAAACCTGTTCTCAGGTTCAATCTCTGTGTGCGGCACTTTGGGAAAGAGTCTTCTATTAACAACCCCGAGTCAAACAATGCGTTATGAGTGAATTTGATTGACGGAAACTGTGTGCAAGATCGTTATATATATATATATATATATATATATATATATATATATATATATATATATATATATATATATATACATATATATATATATATGTGTGTTTGTGCATATATGTATGTATATATATATATGTGTGTGTTGGTTTGTTTACGTCCTCGTAATTAGCGAGTCAGTAAAAGAGATAGATGGAATAAGTACTAAACTTGAAAGAATATAAATACAGGGGCCCTTTTTTTCGACTAAAACCCGCCAATGAATTGCCCCAGCATGGTCGCAGTCTAGTAACCGAAATAAATAAAAGACAAAAGGTATCTTACGCTTTTCATCTTTATAAAGAGCTGCAAATATTCCATGTTACAAAGCTGAACTTTTGTAAATATGTCTAAATGAATTTTTGTAATCTACCCGTCTGCATTACCTATACCAAATTTAGAGCGGCGCATCCTGAATTAATATAGTTTTCTATTTATTAATAATCACAAAAGCGGTTGCGTTGCTAAGATGTTCGCAAGCGTGCTTTTATTTTGTGCATCAGGCTTTCGCTGGAACAAGAGGATCAAAGTTGGTTGCAAGGTGGTGAGTGAAGATGCAAAAATGTGAGAAGGAGACAAGGAGACATTAGAGCTGGTTGAGAAAGTTTGCAGTTTTCTGGATGAAGACTGTTGTGTGTCTATAAAGACAATAATCATACAGTCTGGATTGGTGTGGCAACTGGTTCCGGGTTCAGTCCCACTGCGTGACACCTTGGGCAAGTTTCTTCTGGTATAACCTCGGACCGACTAAATCCTTGTGAGTAGATTCGGTAGACGGAAACTGAAAGAAGCCCGTCCTATCTCTCTCTCTCTCTCTCTCTCTCTCTCTCTCTCTCTCTCTCTCTATATATATATATATATATATATATATATATATATATATATATATATATATATATATATATATATATGTATATATATTTATATGTATATATATATATGTATTTATATATGTATATATATATATATGTATATATGTATATATATATATATATATATATATATATATATTTACACATGCATACATACACACATATATATATATGTATATATCTTTGTGTGTGTGTCTGTGTTTGTCTCCCCCCCCCAGTACTGCTTGACAGCTGGTGTTGGTGTGTTTACGTCCTCGCAATCTAGCGGTTTGGCAAAAGAGACCGATAGACTAAGCACTAGGCTTGAAAAATAACTCATAGAGTCGATTTGTTCGACTAAAATTTCAATGTGGTGCTCCAGCATGACCGCAGTCAAATGACTGAAACAGATAAAAGAAAAAAAGAAAAGAATTATTCATGAAGATCTGAAGAAGCGCAAAATTTGTGCAAAGTTTGTTCCCAATGTGGTGGTCAGTATTGCGCATCGAAGGAAAACGTTGGTGACAGCTGGGAGATGGAGCTCATTTTCTCCATTCCAAAAGTATTTGAATCTCTGATGATCTATGACGAAAGCTGAATCTACTTTTTATGAGCCAGAGACTAAGAGACAGAGTACGCAATGGAAGAATCCTGGCTCTTCCAGACCCAAGAACGCCAGGCAAAGTAATCCACCGGGAAGTTCAGGATAAATCCCTTTTTCGACTGTATCTGCATCATGTCCAATATGTACATACACTGGACTCCCTCAAACTAGCCCGTCAACAAAGAGTATTTCGTGGAGGTTTTGAGGGAGTCAGGAAGACATTTTGTCGCAAAATCCCCGATTTCTTCTACCCAGGTCGGTGGCAACTGCACCGGGACAATGCAGCAGTCTATTACAGTTCCATCCCGGTAACAAACTACTTGACAGAGATGGGCATCAAGACTGTCCTTCATGCTTCCTACAATTCAGACCTGCCTCCCTGTGATTTTTAGCTGTTTCCCAAGCTGAAAGGGAACCTTAGAAGCAGTTATTTTAAAGACAAAGAGAAGGTGAATGAGGCTATGACAAAAGCCCTGGACATCTTCAATTTGGAGGACTTCCACGGGGCTCTTACAAAAGGCTGCAGTACTACAAGTGCATGGCGATCAGAGGATCTTACTTTTAAGGAGAATAGAGTTTGTACTTCTTTCAAATTAATAAATGCCTCTTGAAAGAGTCTCAAAACTTCTGGAATGCACCTTGTAACTGACAAATAAAATTGCGAACAGAAAGTAACACAATTTGAAATTAGTAAGCATAATAGGATTACGTAGAAAATATGAGAAACGGTAGATAGTAAGCGATTCCGAAGTATAGTCAAAAAGGCGACTACTCGATACGTAATAGTAATAGCACTGGAATATCGCCTGTACGCATGTCTCTCTTTTGTATTTCGAATTGTAATTTACAAATAATATCATTCATTACAGAGTGGCTGACAGACTCTCTCCTCACTATCTCTGTCTGTCTGTCTGTCTGTCTGTCTGTCTGTCTGTCTGTCACTGTCTGTCTCTCTCTGTCTCTGTCTCTCTCTGTCTCTGTGTATCTTTCTCTCTCTCTCTTTCTCTTTCTCTCTCTCTCTCTCTCTCTCACACACACACACACACACACAGAAACTCACATATAGACCCCCTACACACAGAGAGATATTCACATATAGACCCCACCACAAATATGTTTGTATGTATGTGTGTGTGTATGTACACACCAGCATGGCCGCAGTCTAATGAATGAAACAAGTAAAAGATACCTATGTGTGTGTGTGTGTATATACACAGGTATGTATACATGTGTATGTAAGAGAGAGAGAGAGAGAGAAAGGCGAGAGTGTGTGCATGTGTGTCAGATTGTGTGCGCGTGTGTGTATATATACATACATATATGTATACATACAACAAACATATATTTATGTATGTATCTACATATCTATCAATCTATGAGTCTATATACATGTATGTATATATGCACACACATACACACACACACACACACACAGACACACACACAGACACACACATATAAAAACTGGTCTTAACAAATATGTGTACGAGTGAAAGAAAGAGAGGGAGAGACAGCCAGAGAGAGAGAGAGAGAGAGAGAGAGAGAGAGAGAGAGAGAGAGAGAGAGAGAGAGAGTGTGTGTGTGTCAGAGGGAAGAATAACTAAGGTATATCTAATATCCATTTGTAGCTCAATACTTTTAATATTATTTAACAGACACCAAAGAGCCGTTGCCCTTGTTTGAACAATCAATTGATGTCGTCTGCTCTTGCTTTTGCTTATACCGTTGGAATAATGTTGTTATTTTTGCTCTGGTTGTTGTTGTTATTGATGCCGCTGTCGCTGGGGTTATTGTTGATGTATTTGATGACGTTGTACTTGAAACCGCTGCTGTTCTTTAATATCATTACTGTTACTACAATCGTGTATGCATTCGTTTCATGCGAGGCTTACTACATCATCAAAGTGCACATCCGTATTTCTGCGATTGTATGTTGCGGTATTAATTTTTTGGAAACGTAGACTTGTTTCATTAATGTTATATCTATTGTGCTTTGTTCTGTTTATTCTTTTATTAATATCTATTTTTGATGTTCCGTATATTAGTAAAATATATTTTTAAAGGACAAATTAGTTTAAAGAAAAATATTACGTTGTGAGCTAAGAGAAACAGTTAATATATTTTGCTATGAATAAACTAGAAATTGAGAACTTTTGTTTGTTTTGTCGTTTCTGGCGTTTTATTTGTGTTAAGCCTGTGTGTCTTGTAATAGAATATCTGCGACGGAAGTTGTGTTATTTTGCTATGCAGTAATTGTTCTTTCAAATTAAGTTGTTTTATATGTTTTAACGTTAGGAGGCAGTTAATTACGTTGAGCGTGTCGCTCAGGTATTTGTTGCGTGACAATTGTATAAAATAGGGGAAGGCATACCTGCCTGGTTAAGAAGATCGTTTTGAAACCATGTGTTTTCGGGTTTAAGTTCCACTGCGTGGCCCCTTCTACATTCTACTATAGCCCCGAGCCAACCAATGCCTCGTGAGTGAATTTAGTAGATAGAAACCGTGTGGAATCCACTCTCCCTAGCAAGGTTTTATCTCCTGCATGCACCCCCACCCGTGTTGTATGTAAATTTTATTCCTGTGTTGCCAGATACAAAATAATTCCCCAAGTTAATTAAGTAAAGACACGTACCATCTCCACAATAGCGAATTCTGTCAGCATCATGTCATTCCAGTAATATTGTCGAAGTTATACGTCTCTGGTGACTTGGAAATAAGTGTTACTTATATAATTTACATTATGTAACTAACACTCACTTTAAGTTAACGAAACGTACGTAGGATGCAACTAAATATAAACAATCTCGTATGTTTTGTCTTGTTTTTTGTTTTTCTATTTGCGCTGCGTTATATTCAAACGCAGGATTCATATCATTATTGAAAAACAAGAATGGAAACACGCTCCTGAACACTGATTATTTGTCGTACAATTTAATGTTAAATTATTTATATAAATATATACATGTATACCTGTATATATGTATATGAATATATACGTATATACATATATAGATATATACATATATAAATATATACACCTACCTATATATATTATATGTATGTATGCATTTATCTTTCTGTATATATACATGCATACATACAAATGTATATGTGTGTGTTTGTGTGTGTGTGTTTCACTGTGAATTTGTTCTGCAAAAGAGAATAAAAATGAAATGAAATAAAACAAAGTTAAACAGACAATTCAATATCTCAATAAAATGTTATAATTGAATGGAGCACAGCAACAACAAAAACAACAACAACAACAACAGCAACAGCAACAACAAAAACAACAACAACAATGATTTCTCTTATTTAAGATCAGGGTGAAGGTCGAGGGACAAATCAAAAACAGACATAAAGTGTGGGGTTCTCTATATAATGAAATGATAAAATGATAATAAAGACCAAAAAAGAAAAAAAGTATACAGGGTATACAATGAAAAGGAAGCGGAATATGCAAAGTATACCAAGGTAAAAACAAAAAAGAAATATTAGTGATGTAGTCCTCCTAATACAAGATGATAGTAAAAATAATAATAATAATAATAATAATAACTGTTCCTTTTATTGTAGGTGCCCTACGTATGATAAAAAAGGGATGTCAGAAACATCTATATGACATCCCAGGAGAACCATATCTCAGAGAAATCCAAAAAGTTGTGCTGACAAGTACTTCCAAGTACACGAAGATATTTCGCTACTGCTCCTGCCAATTCCCCTTCCCGCCAAGCTTTCAGCCATTCTGTAACATTTCTAATCCTTCATTCGCCCTAGGACGCTGGGTGTGTCTCGGTAAGTGATTATAACAAAACATGGAGATTAAAAGTAAACAACAACAACGACGACGACAACAATGATAGTTATAATGATTAATAATGATAATAATAATAATAATAATAATAATAATAATAATAATAATAATAATAATGATAATAATAATATTTATACACTCATACATGCATATGCATAGCCTATGTATAAAGATAATGATGTTATAATATGATGTTACAATTTCCGAAGTCTGAAATTATAGGATACATTATCTGTTGTCAGTATTTTAGTATTGGAAATTTTATGTGAACGAAGATTAACTCAGGATGAGTTTAAGCTCGATGATAAATTGGATTTAATTTATAAAAATGGAAGAAAAAATATGTGTAATGTGTGATGCGTCTATTTAAACAATTTAAAGAAACAAGTACTATGGCGGAAAATAACTAATATGTAATAAAAAATTTTTTCAAAACAATAAATGTATCATATCAAATAAAGTAGAATTAGTTGACTATGGTGGTAATTTATAAAGTAATGGATTGTGAATCGGTATTAGAATTTTCTATGTGAGAATATAAATTGATGTGTTCGGAGGAGTTGATAATTTTGATGGGGTAATCGAGAAGTTCGTATTAATAAGCTGGAAGAAAAATACGTTAAGTATCAAAAGCAATATTTCAGAGAGTAACGTACAAATTTAATTTAACTGCTGTTAAACTGAAGAAATTGTAATTAAATGATGTGTTCTCACTAAATTGGTTAAATGCTGGAAGATGATGTTGTTAATAAATTATGCTATGTTATTCGTCGTACCCCAATGACCCGAATATAAATCAATAAAGTAACAGTTTGCTTTAGTCGACAACCGTCTAACACCAGACAGTCTGGTATCAACAAACGTACTTACGCCAACAACTTCATCATTGTGGTTACCAGTAGTTTCATGTGGAGGCGATCACCACGCCGCCATTTCTACGCAATTCCACTTTCATAGAAATATATTTTGCAAATATAATAAATTTCTGTTTCTGTTAGAGTGATTAACTTCTAGTCTTTTCTTTAAAAATACACCAAATCTAACGAGCAATTGTGACAAAGAAATACATGAGAAACAGCTCAAAAATACGAGAGAAAAGATCGATTGATAGACGAAAAATACGGGCAAATGAACTGTAAATACATAAAAGAATATTTATATAATGCAGACATGGCTGTGTGGTTAAGAGGTTCGTTTTACAACCATATGGATTTAGGTTTAGTCCCACTGCGTGGGCAAGTGTCTTCTACTATTGTCCCTGGTCGACCAATGCCTTCAGAGTAAATTTGATCGACGGAAATTGTGTGGATGCCCGTCACATAAACTGACCCCAAGATTCCGAGTTCAATTCCAGGCAGTGCCTTGAATAAATAATAATAATAATAATAATAATAATAATAATAATAATAATAATAATAATAATAATAATAATAATAATAATAATGATAATAATGATAGAAACAATTCCTATCATAGTAGGTGCCTTAGGTATAATAAAAAAATATTCAGACAAATACATAACAAAAACACCAGGACTTACAAATATATATAACATACAGAAAATTGCACTACTGGGCACTGCACACATTCTATGCAAAACACTTTCAATACAGTAAACATAAGAGCACCACAGCAAACCACAGCACATACCCAAGGCACACAGAGCTGCGCTCGGTAGTGAAGTGAAAGCACGCTATAAAAATAAAACTACTGAATAATAATAATAATAATAATAATAATAATAATAATAATAATAATAATAATAATAATAATAATAATAATAAAATTAACATAAAAAATACCTTAGGACTGAGAACCCATGGGTGGGTTCAAAATTCCACTATGACCCCTGACAAAACCTGGAGAGTAAATTAGCCAAAACGTTGTGGTAACAACAAACAAGATGACGATACATATCCGTCCAATGTAATCAATGTAATTAATGTATTAATATAAATATATGTGTATCAATGGCGATTCCGGCACTTGGGCTGTTCGGGCTTAGTCCGAGTATAAATTTAGTAAAGTGAACGTGTATTTGCAAACTGATTTAATTTCTGCTGACATGGACTTCGGCCAATAACTCGGGCTCCTTTTATTCATCCTGGTCTCTTTCGAAATTTATTGTTTCAAGACAACATAGAATTTGAATTACTTTTAATATTTACGATTATAGATAACAACTCGGGCTGTAACTTCCGAGCCCGAGTCAGGCGCGTGTGGACGATGTTGAGAGAACGTCTGCTACGAATGATATTTGTTGACACAGGACACCCCTACGACGACTGCCAGGCGCTGAACGAAAATAAATATGTGTGTGTGTGTGTGTGTATGTATGTGCGCGCACGCGCGTTTGTTTCCGGCACCGTTTGACGACCAGTAATGGTTTGTTTACGTCCTGGTACAGTAGCAGTTTGGCAAAGAGAGACCGATAGAACAAGAACCAAACTTTAAAAAGTAAAATACTTATTTTTAAGTAGAAGGCAGTGACGCAGCATGGCCACAGACTACCGACTAAAATTAGTAACATATAAAACATACAATATTAAACATACAAGATAAAGCATAACAATAGAAAAGGGTTTCGAAAAACGAAAGAAGAGGTAAACGAGAATTCCAAAAACTTAAATGAACTCAGGCACTAATTGTAAATTCTCTGTTTTGAAATCTTTCTGTCTTTCTAGCTTTTCACTCTTGTCACCATTTTACTGTTGGTGATCCAGTTATACAGTAATGCCTCGACTATCGCGGGTGTTACGTTCGAAAATCCACTGCGGTAGGTGAAAATCCGCGAAGTAGAAACAGTACTCTCTCTCTCTCTCTTTTACTCGCTTTTACTTGTTTCAGTCATTTGACTGCGGCCATGCTGGAGCACCGCATTTACTCGAACAAATCCATTCCAGGGCTTATTTTTTGTAAGCCTAGTACTTATTCTATCGGTCTCTTTTGCCGAACCGCTAAGTTATGGGGACGTAAACACACCAGCATCGGTTGTCAAGCGATGTTGGGGGGACAAACACAGACACACAAACACACACATATATATACATATACACGACGGGCTTCTTTCAATTTCCGTCTACCAAATCCACTCATAAAGCTATGGTCGGCCCGAGGCTATAGTAGAAGAAACCTGCGATAAAACTGGCGGTGAGCTGGCAGAAACGTTAGCACGCCGGATGAAATGCTTAGCGGTATTTCGTCTGCCGTTACGTTCTGAGTTCAAATTCCGCCGAGGTCAACTTTGCCTTTCATCCCTTCGGGGTCGATAAATTAAGTACCAGTTACGCACTGGAGTCGATGTAATTGTCTTAATCCCTTTGTCTGTCCTTGTTTGTTTCCTCTATGTTTAGCCCCTTGTGGGCAATAAAGAAATATGAAACCTGTGATAAACTGGGAATTCCGCGATATAAATTTACATATATTAGCCAGAAAAATCCGCGATGTACTGAGGGCGTAATAGGTGAATCGTGATAAGGCGGCTGATTACTGCATTCTCAAGTCTATACAATTGCTATATTAATCTATCTTTCTTGTTTTGATCTACATTTGATTACTATTTTTCTTCATAAGAACTCATGAGATTCATTCTATCGTGATGGGGAAATATATTTAGTTCTACCCGGGCAACGGACTGCTTCCTAACTATAGCATAAACCGTTTATACTAGATTCAAAATAACTTTAAAGGCATGGCATATTTTTGTCCCTGAGACAAGAAACAATTAGTAGGCATGGTAATGATTCTGCAATTTGTATTACCACACACACACACACACACATACACACACAAATACACACACAAATACACACACATACACACACAAATACACACCCATACACACACATACACACGAATACACACATACACACAAACACACATATACATACACATGCACACAAATACACACATATACACACACACATACACACACACATACACTCACACACATACATACACACACACATATACACACACACAAATATATATATACACACACACATACACACACATACACACACACGCACAAACACACATATACACACATTCACGTTCTATTGAGTGGTCTGCACTTTTTGATACTGTAATGAAGCCATATAATACATACCTATATAGATATTTATATATTTCATGTAATTATATGTATATATCATTATATATACATATGTGTGTGCGCGAGTGTATGTATATATGTATATATATATGTCGCTCTTTGTGTACACATGTACATACATATATGTGTGTGTCCATATATTTATATGTATATATATGTATTTATGTGTGTGTGTGTGTGTGTGTGTGTGTGTGTGTGTGTGTGTGTGTATGTGTGTATGCACGCGTATCTTTGAATAGAATGTTCTCTCAGCAATATTTCTTTCTTCTTTCCTTCGTTTTGCTCTATCCTTCATTATCTACTCCACCCACCACCCTTTCATACTACTCAGCCAGTCTCTAGACGTGTGTAATATAAACAACAAACAGACAAAACAAAAAAAAAAAAACTAAACAAAAACAAAAACAGAAACAAATAATAAAAGAACACAACCATCAACCGCACTCGTTGCGACCGACACATAATTCACGTACAAATGACCATCTCCAAAATCATTAATTTGTTATCCATGGTTCATTGGTCCGTATTCTCACTCCTACGATCACCGAAAATCACTACTGACAAACACATTAGTTTTCTGTGTTCTGCGTTTTGAAAAAAAAAAAAAAAAAAAGAAAAAAAAAATGGCTGCACGGATTTGTCTCTCATTCGCCATTTTTTTTTTATTTGTCGTTATTTTGCCGCCGCAGCAGCAGCGACATCTACAGCAACAGTATTAGTGCAAAGAAGCACTGCAGTAGCAGTAGCATCATAGCAACGGTAATAGAAGCGACAAACACTCCTGAAAGAGCACCAAAAGCAACATTGTCCCCTGCCGGATCGGTCGTAGCAATAACCACAATAACATCGACAGTTGTACCGGAAGTTGCTGTAGTTGTTATTGTTGCTGCAGTAATAATTACTGGTATGACAATTGATGTACTAAGTACAATATCGAAACCGATTATTTACATTATTTACATTCGACGGATATTTGTGCTCATCTTGTTTGTTGTTAGCACAACGTTTCAGCTGTTATACCCTCCAGCCTTCTTCAGGTGTCTTAGGTAGATTTCGAACCTGGATTCTTATTCCTAAGGTATTTTTCGATGTTATTGTTATTATTATCATTTTTATTTTTATTATTATTATTATTATTGTTCAAATGTAAAGAACTGTATCGAAACCAATGTTTCTCAACGGGGGTCATATGACCATGGGGGGGGGGGTCCATATAAGATTTTGCTTCTAAAATTTCAATGAGGTAAGTAAATTGTACTTCGTCAATACACAAAATATTCCTCAACAATTTTTATATACATTTCCTGATAATATTTAAATTAATAGAGAAAGCGAGAAAGATAATAATGAGAATGATGATGATGATGATGATGATGATGATAATAATAATAATAATAATAATAATAATAATAATAATAATACTAGTGGTTTCAAATTTTGTCACAAGGGCAGCAGTTTTGGGGGAGGGGATGAGTCGGTCACATTGACCCCCAGTGTTTCACTGATACTTACTTTATCGACCCCGAAGGATGAAAAGCAAAGTCGATCCCGGCGAAATTTGAACTCAGAAAGGAGCCGCGGGCGAAATATCGCTAAGCATTTCGTCCACCGTGCTAACGATTCGGCCAGCTCGCCGCTTTAGGAACAATAAATGGATTTCCGTCGAAGACGGCGTATAAGTATTCAGTATTTGCTGAACGATTTGCACAAATGATTTGTTTATAGTGATCAAAGATATGTTCTGTACATTAGCTTAGTCCCTCAATTAAATCGTACAAGTGAACAAGTGTGCCACACGACATATGTATCAGAAGTATCAGAAGAACAAAAAAAAATTTTCAGCAGCGGCGATGGAATTGCTAGATCGCAATATTTCTGCGTATTTGCGTGTCAACGGCAGCAGGTATCCACTATTAACTGTACTCTTAAATTACATAGTGGAGGCGCAATGGCCCAGTGGTTAGGGCAGCGGACTCAAGGTCATAGGATCGTGGTTTCGATTCCCAGAACGGGCGTTGTGAGTGTTTATTGAGCGAAAACACCTAAAAGCTCCACGAGGCTCCGGTAGGGGATGGTGGCGAACCCTGCTGTACTCTTTCACCACAACTTTCTCTCACTCTTACTTCCTGTGTAACTAGAGGCCTTACTTAGCACACTGTGTCACGCTGAATGTCCCCGAGAACTACGTTAAGGGTACACGTGTCTGTGGAGTGCTCAGCCACTTGCACGTTAATTTCACCGAGCAGGCTGTTCCGTTGATCGAATCAACTGGAACCCTCGACGTCGTAAGCGACGGAGTGCCAACAACGACAAATTACATGTGTGTATACTAGTATGTGTGCGTGCGTATATGTGTGTGTGTGCGTGCATTTGTGAAATAGTGTGTCTGCGATTTTTTCCTCCGTCTTCCTTTTCTCTTGTACTTTATTCCTCTGTCTCCAGTTTCAGAAGAAGAGCCTTGCTTGAAATGTAAAACTACCTTTCTTTCCTTCTCTGAGCGTCTGTTAATGCTTTGCATGTACCACGTCCTCACGATGCTGTTTTTTCTTGTTGCTGTTTGTCTTTTATATTAAATGATTAATACGGAAGACGGAGTGTAACTAGAGGCCTTACTTAGCACAACAGTCGTTTCGGTTTTCTTCACTGCTCCCTAATGGGTGAGGAGCGATGTAACAACATCAGATGTATCACACAGTGCAGGGAGCGTCATCAGGTGACGTAGTATACTTCAAGATTTATAAGATTTACTTTTCGTTTTCGCTTCAAGTTAGGTGTTGCTGGTGTGTCGCTAGTTATTCACACACATTGGTGGCATGAGGAAACCTGTGGTCTGGAAGTGATTGAAAAAATAATAAAAAGTACAAAGAATCTAATGTAAATACAGCTGGTGGTGGTGGTGGCGGAGTGTTCGGACTGAAAGGCCTTAAAGCGTGTGTAGACCTTTGGAGACTGGCTGTGGCAGTCAAGCGTGAGGGTGTGGTCAAGAATTTGGTCGGGCTGTGATTCCTGTCTTTAGGCTTGATGGCTGCTTACACCGATACACACACAGACATACGCACACAGATATATATACACACATATGTGTGTGCCCATGTATATATATATATATATATATATATATATATATATATATATATATATATATATATATATATACATACACACAAACATGTATATATATATATATATATATATATGTATGTGTGCATATATACACAGCTATGAATGTGTGCCTTTGTCTCTATGTTCATTCCACCCTCATCGCTTGTTGTTTACGTCTCGGCGGCATAGCGGTTCAGCAAATGATACCGATAGAATAAGTACTAGCATTTTAAAGAGTGAGTACTAGGGGTCGACACAACCGACTGAAAAAAAATTCTTCAAGGCTTTGCACCAGCATGACCGTAGCCTAATGACTAAAACAAGTGAAAAATAAATGAGATATATGTATACACGTGCGTACATACAAATAAACATACACACAGAGCTACACTCTCATACATAATGTAAATATACAAACACATTTCTAACACTAAATGCAGGCTAGCAAACTTGTCTGCACTTTTCAAGAAATAACCTGTGTGAGGGAAAATCAGTGAATATTTGTAATATTTCCGACATGTGTGTGTGAAAAAAACATGTCGCTACTTAATATATAATCTTGTGTTCTTTTGTCCAACAGCAAAACATGCAGAAAATTCACACGGAACAAACATCAGGCAACAAAAGTTAAACCTATGAACCGCACACAAAATGCCCAGGGTCAAATGTTTTTCCCATCGTCTGCTCGATGAATTGTGTCGTTTATGGACTTTCGTGGAGGTTTTTAGTTTGTATGTTTAATAAACACAGTTATGTTTCTCATACAAACGCATTACACAGACAGAGAGGCACACAAGTTCACGCATACATCTGCCAATAGATAGATGGATAGATAGATAGATAGATAGATAGATAGATTTATAGATTGATAGATAATCAGACTGAGGCAGACAGATAGGCAGACAGACAGGGATACTAATAGATAGATAGATAGTCAAACGGATTGATAGCTAGATTGATAGATAGATAGAGAGGTAGATAGATAGACATGCGTTTGTCAGCATAGAAATATATTCGTACACTCACTCAAACAGTGAAACTGATACATAAACACACACATACACACTGTACGTATGTGTGTGTTTATGTGTGTCCATGTGTGTGTTTA
>NC_142934.1:111159643-111162143 GCF_046866305.1 Octopus bimaculoides | reverse complement strand
GAGCGGTGTGCTGTGTTCTTGAGCAAAACACTTCATTTCACGTTGCTCTGGGAAAGTGGAAAAATCGTTGGCGCATCGACAGAGATGCTTTGCAGTATATCTGGCGGCTTTCTACATTCTCAGATGAGATCCCTTTTGCCTGGGGAAGGCAACGGGGAAACCATTCCAGTTTTCATTCCATGTCTAGTCATGATAACCGACGTTCCAGTAATCTATCTAACGGCAGCAGGGAACGGGTATGGAGCCTCCCAGGTCATGTAGAGAGTACTGGTAGGGGTTCACATGCTTAGGACCTGTCCAACGACGGACTACCACTAGGCTTAAGTATGCATGTATACACACATACACAAACAGACAGACACACACGCACACACACAACATTCTGTATATCTTAATTACCGTGGATACACAGTACAAAGCCACATAGCTGTGGTATTCATCTCAAGAAAGCGTCTTGTATAGACATATAATCCAAAAAAAAAAAAAAAGAAATTGTGAGTAATATTTGCAGCAAACGAAAATCGTCCAGGAGCGGCGGTGGAATTGCTAACATAGGATTGCCACGTTGTTGCTCCTCATCAGTAGCAAGCATTCCTTAGAAACTGCATGCTTAGAGAAATTCGATTGATTTTGACCTGCTACTGGTATTCATCTGGTCGTTTTAGCAATACACGTCTATATGAGATGTTTTCTCAAGAAGAATAATGCAGTTTTGGGGCCTTCTATACAATATATCCATGTTAAGTAAGATATACAGAACGTCGTTTTAAAATAACGCAGCATTCGCCGATAATAATGAATATACAGGCTACTGATATTAAATGAAGTGCTAATAATTTACAGTATGTAAAGTAGGAGCTCCAGTTTTCTGTAGCTGCTGGATTTATTGAGTATATAAACAGTATGATTGCTTTTTTTCTCTGGGATTGGTCAAACTGATGTAAACACCACTGATGAGAGATCAATAAGGCGCGAAAATCGCTTAAAGCTGCTTATAATTTTTTTTAGATCTACGAAGAAATTATTAAATTTGCCCTGTTTATATATCTACTACTACTACTACTACTACTACTACTATATAAATTTATATATGTGCTTATGCGTGTTTGCATGCGTGTGTGTGTATACAATTTAGATCAGGGGTTCCCAAACATTTTTTACATATTGAACCCTTTGATTATGATTTTATTCTGGTGTATCACCATAGCTGGTCGATGTTTAAAAATTAGTTATATAGAATCTGCTTTCTAAATTCCTGTTTTGCATTTCACAAATCAACTTGTGTGGGTTGGATGTTAGAGAAAGAAACCTAGATATTTCTTGTAATACATATCAACACATACATCTAAAGCAAAATTTTGTTAGGAGCCCTTGAAATACTATTGTGGGTCCCACAATTTACTATTTTGATGCGTGGATCCCACAAAATCTTACGTGGACCCACAGGGGCTTTATGGACCCCGGTTGAGAACCACTAGGTTAGATGGATGGTTATTTAAAAAAAATGGGCATAGGAGCAGGAGTGGGTTTGTGGTAAGAAGCTTGCTTACCAACCACATGATTCCGGGTTCAGTCCCACAGCGTGGAACTTTGGGTAAGTGTCTTGTACTATAATCTCGGGCCAACCAAAGTACTGTGAGTGGATTTGGTAGGCGGAAACTGAAAGAAGCCCGTCGATGTTTGCGCGTCTGTGTTTTCCTCCCACCATCGCTTGAAAACGATGTAGGTGTGTTTAGGTCTCCGTTACTTAGCGATATAGGATGAATTACCGATAGAATAAGTACTAGGCTTACAAAGAATAAATTCTGGGGTCGATTTGTTCGACTAAAGGTGGTGCTGCAGCATGGCCGCAGTCAAAATCACTGAAAAAAATAAAATGATTAAAAAATTGGTTTGCTCAAGAGTGCCGACTTTGGGCTACACAACAATGGCATCAACAACAACGCTGGTAGATTTTCGGACTCTGCCAAACTTCGACCCCAACTATTCATATATGGGAGCGAACGAAAGTGTGAGAAGTGACACTCTGAAACAGCGCTTCTTTCCATTTTACTTTGATATTGGTTTTTTTTATTTTTCGGGGTGTTTCAAAGATGTCTGGATTTGATTGTACCAGATTTCTGACAAAGATTCCCCATTCTAGTCCTCCAAGCCACGTCTCGTTTTTTAATTAAATACAGGAATGCGATGGCTAATATATATATATACATATATATATATATATATATATATATATATATATATATATATATATATATATATATATATATGTTTACATGCTTACATTCACATATATATGTACACACACACACACACACAGTTACACAGACACTCAAACATATACACACACACATACATCTCCATACACATATACACATATACGTGACACTTTATACTATACATTGCTGTAAAGTGAAACAAATGTAAATAGAAGTGTATTAGTATGTGCTTTAGAGAAAGAACTAAGCTCTTCCACAATTGTGTGTGTGTGTGTGTGTGT
>NC_142934.1:111142143-111154643 GCF_046866305.1 Octopus bimaculoides | reverse complement strand
TTTTTTCTCTCAGAAAGAAAAGCTCTACATTGTATTTCGTTCCCTCTGTGTTCGATCCTGTGTGGCTAATAAAAAAAGTCTGTCTGTCTGTCTATTTACATATAGATAAATACACAACGCATATATGTGCGTGTATGTATGTGTATGTGTGCAAGTATGTATGTGTCGACGTGTTGATGTGTGAACAGAAGTGCGCAGCGCATTCTCAGAAAACCAATAAGGAGAGTGATCGATATATAGTTAGACAAACAGATACACCGAAGGAGGCGCGTGCGCCCCCCCCCCCCTCACGACATACACTGTGTATATGCATGAATTGTATATACATTTATGAATGCGTGTAGATATGTACGCATGTATTTTTGCATGTAAACGCATGAGTGCGCGTGTATGTATGTGTGTATGTACGTATATACGTGTGTATGTATGAGTGTACGTATATAAATACTATGTATGTATGCATGTATGGATGTGCTTATGTATGTATCTATCTATGTACATGTGTATGCATGTATGTGTGTGAGTCTGTCTGTCTGTCTGTATGTATGTATGTATGTGTTGTCTATCGGTGCCTAGAATACTAATTACAATTATCTCCCCACATTCAACCAGTTCTCCCCACTACCTCACCCCCATCCCGCACATCCTATTGCAATCCTTCACATTCCCTTCCTGAATCTCCGCCTTCTTGCACTATTGTCCTACTGCACCGCTGCACCTTAGATGCAGCATGTTTTAATGATTGATGTCAATGCTTCTTATCTTCTTATCCGGATGGTTTGACCCTAAATACCGGACACTCGCATAGCGTTAACGTAAAAAAAAATAATTTTAAATGGAGGAAGATTGAGTCGTACGATGAGGAGATGGAGGAGGTGCAGGAGGTACAGGAGGAGGAGGTGGATGAAGAAGAAGAGGAAGGAAAGGTGGCGATGCTATGATTTTACAATGTGGCATTGTCATATTTCATATTTCATATTTCATATTTCATATTTCATATTTAAGAATTGAAATTTTTTTTTTTCTGGAAAATTTCTGGAGAAAAGTAAAAGAAAATCATGAAGCCGGAAAATGAAAACAAATAACAGCAGCAACAGCAACTACAGCAGCGGTGACGACAGCGACATTATCAGCAGCTAAAAAAAACAAAAACAAATAAAAAAAACAAAAAAACAAAACCGAGAAGAAAGTGTAGCAACAACTGTAGTGGTCACAAGAGAATGAAGATTCACTAAGTGTGCATTGTATATGCTAGAAATATCAGTCATACCTCCTTCAGGTCGCAGTCCACCATCTGAAACAAAGCAGAAAGATACGCGTTAGTTAATAAGGACTGAAATAGCTTCCCCAACAAACGAAATAATAATAATAATAATAATAATAATAATAATAATAATAATAATAATAATAATGATGATGATGATGATGGTAATAATAATTAGTGCCCGGATGCAGTACCAGACAGTGGCTCTCATGGCTTCTGATCTTAACTGATTGGAAGTATTATCATGTACATTGTTTTGTCTTGGTATAAATGATGGGCTACAGCAAATATTCTGCTGAATACCACAGATTTGCTTGTCAGTTGTTTGACCTTAACCAGTTGAGCATGTCCCTTGGTGGCTGACGATATGTGCATCTCTGATCATGAGCAGAAGTAGTGGGGGAGCATCATAGCCAAGTGTTAAGAAGAATTCTTTGGGGTTTGAATAATTCACCTTTGTAAACATGGGTGTTTTGTTCGACATCCTCAAACAACCTTTATTCAGGGACCTTTTGAGCGGGTTGGGCTACTCGACCTGAAGAAAATTCTAACTGGGCCCCACCTGCGAGGTCATGCGCTGTTTATTTTGATATGAGATCACCATGTCGCGCACATATGGTTGTGATGCATGTGCCCGGTGTACCCTTATCAGACGGGTAGTCATGGTGGGTATATTGGGCTTCGTATATTTTACCCCAGTGTCACTTTGATGGCATGCACTGCTCTCTCAATCAATAATAAATGTAGTGATAATTTTAGCATACATAGCAAAACAAAATTGCCCTTGCTACTCTAGGCCTCCGGATGATGCCTGGTTCTAAAGTAGCTGAAATAAAGTTATAATGAAAAGAAACAACAACAACAATAATAATAATAATAATAATAATAATAATAATGATGATAATAATAATAATAATAATGATGATGATGATGATGATGATGATGATGATAAAATAACTGCTCTTACGATTCTGCGAGCTCACCAATAATAACTTCTGATTTATGCACAAAGCCTATAGTTCTGAAGGAAGGAGTTTCGTCAGTTATATCAACTCCAGCCCTTGCTGCTTGGCTGGTACTATATTTTATCGACTCCTGTCAAAGGAAGATGGCATGTTGATCCTGGCAATAGACCTGGCTGATAGCCAGCTTCGTCCTACATGTGTCAACAGTGGTTCGACACAAGATTACAAGCCCCCAATGCAGATATACTGTATGATACGGGATTGGAGCACGCTGGTTACCTCTGACACCGCAACTTTCATCCTGCCTTGAAGAATTGGTAACGGTCCGGTGTCACCGCAAGCACGTCAGTTGTGTTACTTATCCTGAGTGTCTCTTCTCTCTTCTAAGTTTCCTAGTGTCCTCCAGAGTAACAATCTGTATTGCTACTTCTTTACGATTCAGCTTCAATTGCATTTTCAGCGCGAACCGCCATTTGTTGTTGACGATTGTCCCTGTTAATTCCCGTTTAACAAATATGCTAATCCGGTCTCTGCAAGCATGGTGCACCGGGAGCGATGCGTTCAGCTTCTCTAACCGGGTCTCTGTGCATGAAACCTATCTAGGTCAAACGTACAGATTACAAAGTTGAGGTCCGTCTAGCCTGAGGGTCTTATACGCTCACCGTATCAACAAGCTTATAGAATATTCTACCTTGAATCGCTCTGGATAACGCAATGTTGTCCATGTCTACAGTGGCACATTCAGGAAATCCAGCCGGTACCTGCCAGACAGTTGGAAACATTTGAGCAGTTTCGTTAAGCTTTTACACATCATCTTCTATCGGTGAGCCCTGCATAATTCAAGCAAGCATCCAGGACACCGCTCCAATCTCCTACTAGTATTAAGGAGCAGGATGTTCCCAGTAAATACTAAAAATGCCTTTAAAAAATTGCTCGACCGATAGACAAGTCACAGACTGCTACAAGTCAGAAGGTATGGCCTTCCTTGCTGGTCACGTGCAGTACAAACAACATATATATTCTGTGTACAGTTAGGTGTTTCGTATCGCGAGATCCGAAACAACACAGCAACTTCGCCTCCCAATCCCGGCTGACTTAGTGGTGTGTAAAAGTTAAAAACCCCTTTCTGTCATGAATGACCATGGGTTTACACCTAGAAAGTTACCTTCTCAGGCACACGTCTGGGCAAGGTAGTTTATGGAAGACCAGCAGTCGCCCACGCATACCAGCCTCCCCCTCCACACCACCGATGTTATCCAAAGGAAAGGCAAGGCAACTTTTTTTAAAGAAGGTAGTGAGTGGCGGCGCATGGCTCAGTGGTTAGAGCGTCGGGCTCACAATCATGAGGCAGTGAGTTCGATTCCCAGACCGGACTGTGAGTTGTATTCTTGAGCAAGAAACGTTATTTCACGTTGCTCCTGTTCACTCGGCTGTAGAAATGAATTTGCGACGTCACTGGAGCCAAGCAGGTGATTAGATCTATATCAATACCAAACAACCACTAGCACGACGACGACGACGGCCACCACCACCACCACCACCACCACCAACGCCGCCGCCGCCACCATCACTATCACAACCAAAATCACTTCAATAACCACCAGCACTGCTGCTGCTGCTGCTGCTGCTGCAACTACCACTACTACTACTACTACTACTACTACTACTACTACTACTACTACTACTACTACTACTACTATTACTACTATCAATTCTAACTACAGCGAGAACTTACGAGGGTGCCTCTACGTGGTCATTTCGCTTGCTAAAAACAGCAGCAAAATCCCCCACAGAATACCACCGTAAGATGTTAGAAAAAAGGTCTTGATGCTATGTATATAGGAAAATGATGTGATGGTCATGGTTGGAATGCCTTTGTTCATAATTCTACTTAATCACAGATGGTTTAAGCTTAAACACTGACAGCAACAACTACAACACTAATACCACCACCACCACCACCAAAAGCTATCACCATCACCAGCAGCATAACTTCTATAAATACTATCACCTACGCCATCATAAGCACCACCACTAATCCCACCAGCACCACTATCACCCCCACCCCCACTACCATCACCACCACCACCACCACCACCACCACCACCACCACCATCACCACCACCACCACCACCACCACTATCGCTTTTAGAACACTAATAAAATCTATAACATCATTAACAACACCTCCGCAACAAGCACACCTACTACTATCACCACCACTACCACCGCCGCCACTACTGACACCACCAACACCACCGCCACAACCGCCACTAGCAATACTACCAACGCTACGATCTCCACGCATATACCCCCCACCTCCACCCCCACCTCAGGCGATACTAACAACTACTATAACACCATTACTAACACCGCAGCTATCGCCATACGCCCGCCAGGCAAGCTTACCCCGCAACCAACAATCAGCACCACCACCACCACCGCCGCCACCGCCACCGCCATACCAGCGTCAGCATTGACAACAACCGCATCGTCAGGCTCAACAACAGAAACAACATGTTAACATAACACATGCCTTATTTATATTATCATATTTTGCATCTCTTCAGAATGAGTTATGGAACATTGCATGGGTGTATTTCATATTGTTCATAGTTTTGGCTTCTTCGCCTCTTGTTTCTACTATTATTTATACTTTTGTTCTTCGTACTAATTATTATTATTGTTTTTCGGTAACAAAACAAGAAAAGAGGGGAAAAAAAGAAAGAAAGAAGGAAAAACAACGACAAAAACGTAAGAAATTACCAAACCAAAACAGTTGATTAGGAGAACAATTTTGTAAGATATCGTAAAATCTCGGTTGTTTTCAATCACCCATTCATTCTCTGTTCTCCTCCTTCTATTGTATTTTTACCCCAGCTTATATGTCCATCGGCTTTTCTTTTTACCATTTTATTGCACTGTTGTTCTTCTCTATTCCACAATCTGTCTGATCTGTGTTTGTCTAACGCCAGACTACTAGCAATAATGAACTAAATAAATCAACAGGAGAACAACACCATCACTGAATTAGCATGCATTGTTTTCTTTATCTTGTTCTTAATATAGTTGCATGCGTGGCTGTGTGGTTAAAAAAGCTCGTTTTGAGACCGCATGATCTCAGATTCGGTCCCACTTCGTAGCACATTGGGCAAGTATCTTCCTCTAAAACTCCGAACCGACCAGTGCCATTTGGATTCATTTGATAGACGGAAACTGTGTGGAAGCCCTAAGGGCTTTTTGAAAAACTTGAGGCAAGTGGATCATCGGCAACCATCAAACAAATCTATCCTGCGATATCACGCTCTCCATGCATTGACGGAAATGTACGTTTTACGTCATGGCTGCATTTTAGTAGAGGCTTACCGATTTCTTTATAAAACATATGCACTATTGAATTCATCGCTTTATTTACTGTTTCATAACTTCAACAATTACGACGACTGTCTTCTGTCAAAGCCTCAAGCTCACTAAATCATTGTTAGTGAATTTGGTTCGACGGAAAATGTGTTGAAGGCCGTCAGATGTGATATAGTGTACTTCTAATTTAAAGAGTCACATTTATTCCAGACACTGCTTATTCTACATGAGAATTATTTCAATGATACATAAGTTTGTGAAATACCGAACCGCTTAATGTTATAGATAAAGAGGCTCTATTTCCAATTCAAACGACTAGATACAATATCACGTGGATTGTTTGATCACGATGGCGAATAGGCATTGCTGTTATAACGCTTGATAGAATATCTCAGGGTATTTATTTCCGACTCTTGCTCTCCGAGTTCAAATGCCACCGAAGTCAACTTTGCCTTATACTTATTCAGAATCAATAAAATGGTACAAGTCCAAGAGAGCGGATTGGCAGACGGGATGAAATGTTAGATGAAACGTTTCACATGATCTGCTTCTGACAGCAATGACTGCGACCACAGTGTAGGCTACAAAACCCTGGAATACACTGGTGGTGTGGAGAGGAAAAACCTGCGTGTATGGGTAACATTGAAAACATTGCACAGGCCAACACATACATGTGCAGATAAATGGTAACACACACACACACACACACACACATTCATGTATTTGACATTTGGGATTAAAAAAATAATCACACACAAAATATATATATTGCATGGCTCAGTGGTTAGAATGTGAGGTTGTGAGTTCGATTCCCAGACCGGACTGCGTGCTATGTTCTTGAACAAGACACTTTATTTCACATTGCTCCAGTTCACTCAGCTGTAGAAATGAGCTGCGACGTCATTGGTGCCAAGCTGTATCGGCCCCTTTGCGCCCCCCCCCCTTGCCTTTCCCTTGGATAACATCGGTGGCGTGGAGAGGAGAGCCCGGTATGCATGGGCGATTGCTGGACTTCCATAAAAAGAACCCTAGGTTGTGCGTTCGCCGGTGAGGCGACTTTCCGCTCAGACTTGTACCCCGGAGGAGAACCTCTTAGGTGCACCCATGGTCACTAGTGACCGACGGAGTTGTTTAAATATGTGTGTGTGTGTGTGTGTGTGTGCGTGCGCGCGCGCTTGTGTGTATGTGTGTGTGTGTGTGTGTGTCTTTTTATTCCTTTACTTGTTTCAATCATTAGTCTGTGGCCATGCTGGTGTGCCGCCTTGAAGAATTTTGGTCCAATGAATCGAACCCAGTACTTTTTCTCTAAATTTAAGCCTGGTATCTATTCTACCGCTCTCTTTTGTGAGACCGCTAAATTACGGGGACGTAAACACACCAACACCGGTTGCCAAGCGGTTGCGGGGCACCCGACATACGCAGTCGAGGCACTGTTAAATCAAAATGGCTAACTGTGTATCATACTTAATGTATATACACTGTTGATAGGCTCGTCACTGCAATATTCGTCTTGATATAAACGTGACGTAAAATTTATTAAGCACGTTCTGTATTAAAATCTCAAGATATATCGGAAGCAGACGACAAATATTCCAAGCGAGAACGCCAGAACCATTTTCGCCTTTTCGGCTCTTTTCAATTACGTGTACTAGCAGCCAGTCATGTGTTCGGACGAACAATTCTTTGCCCAAGTGTATTCGTCGAATGCTTATCCAGGCCCTTTAATAGACTGCAGTTCAAGGGGCCAGTTTTATCCCAGATGTCTTATCGTGTTCATTCTATATGAGAATTACTTTAAAGATGGACGTGTACTTGGGAACTTCAGCCATTTTGTACTGGAATACAACGAGTAGATAGTTCTTTAGGTTGAACATCTGCGTCATTCATCTTCTAAAGTGACAAGCAATCCATATTATCTTCACCGATGTACACGCAATATGTCTCTCTTTATTTTTTTGTTACTGTCATGAGTTGAACCAGCTGAGTAAGGGGTGGAGGTGGTGCAGATCTGTTCAGGGCAGTGCAGTACTTATAGCCCCTTCCAATATATACATATAAAAATATGACAATACACGTTTCAATACCGAATATCAGAACAAATCCCTAGCCATTAATATATAAGGAAACGATATTGAAGTGAAATCCGCTCTCTCTCTCTCTCTCTCTCTCTCTCTCTCCTTTTTCTCTCTCTCCCGTCTCCCTCTTCTTCTTCATCTTCTCTCTCTCTCTCTCTCTCTCTCTCTCTCTCTCTCCCTCTCTCTCTCTCTCTCTCTCTCTCTCTCTCTCTCTCCCTCTCTTTCAGCTGTGGATATTGGTTTTATTGTTCCTGTAACACCTGAGAACGTGACGGCATTATTGTTTTTTTTTCTTGCAGCATCTACGATGGTGTCGTTCGAAGGTATGGTAGGGTGAGTGAGGGTACCTTTCGTCTTGCCGATGTTTATTATGTGTAATCCATACTGAATATTTCTTTCTTTCCAACGATATATAACCACACACGTTTTATTATTTTTTTTGCATGCTCTTCGTTTCTTTTGTTTTATCTTTTACTAAAACACACAATGGAAAGAAAGTATTCTATTTCCAAGTGTGAGGTGTCAATCGTTCTGTCCGACCTGTTATTTGCGCATAAAATACATCTTTATCTAAGAAAATAAAGACCAAGTTTTATATTTTCAAATCTCTTCTTGCTCACTTTTATACAATGACTATAACAAGCTATCAAATGAATTTTCTTAGTCACACTTCCTGTTTCAAATAACAGCCATATCAGCTCAAATCAAAGCTTACCTTTTTATATGAAGACATTATTATTCAAGATTAAATTTGTCTGCTGTATTAGTACCAACCTACAGCTAATCAATAACGAGAATGACTAAGATAAATGCCCGTAAAGTGAGAATAACAAAAGATATTTTGAACGAAATGGGTCCGTGATGATGAGGATAACAGTTACGTTTCGAAATAGCGGATTTTATGAAAAAGGATAAATCATACCATATCATATCATATCTATCTATCTATCTATCTATCTATCCGTTTGTCTACAAGCGTTTTGGTGTGTGTGTGTGAAAGAGAGAGAGCATATATATATATATATATATATATATATATATATATATATATATATATATATATATATATATATATATATATATATATATATATATATATATATATATATATATATATATATACTTGTTTGAGTCACTTGACTGCAGCCATGCTGGAGCACCGCCTTTAGTCGTACAAATCGACCCCAGGACTTATTCTTTGTAAGCCTAGTACTGAAATTATCGGGTTTTTTTGCCGAACCGCTAAGTTACAGGGACGTAAACACACCACCATCGGTTGTCAAACGATGTTGGGGGGGGGGACAAACACATACACACAAAGACACACACACACATATACATGCATATACATATATTCGACGGTCTTCTTTCAGTTTCCGTCTCCCAAAGATACCACCATGCTAGAGATAGCAGTCAAAACTTGACTCTAAACCCACATCAAGTATTCATACAGCATCAGGAGAAAAGACAGAGACAAATAAAGCACTTTGTCATTTCTCCTGATGCTGTATACTTGATGTGGTTTTAGAGTCAAGTTTGACTGCTATCTCTAGCATGGTGGTATCTTTTAGATAGCCTTAATTATAATTTTAATAATAATTATTACCTATAAGGTTTTTATTTCCATGCTGGTCACTTGATTAGATCAGCATTTTAAATAACGATCTCATCATTATTTATATAAATTTATATAAATTTATATAAATTTATATATATATATATCTATCTTTTATCTGTTGATTGTTTTAGTCATTGGATTGCGGCCATGCTGGAGCCTGAGCATTGCTTTGAAAGGTTCAGTCGAACAAATCGACCCCAGTTCCTACATTTCGAAGTCTGGTACTTGTTTTATCGGTCTCTTAGACCGAACTGCTACTTACGGCGACTTAAACTAACCAACATCGCTTCTCAGATCGTGGTGGGGACAAGTACAAGCACAAAGATACACACACACACACACACACACACACACACACACACACACACACGCACACACACACAAACACACACACATATATAGGGAGAATTCACAAGAAAAAAAAACAGCAACAGACGAAGACAGGTGGTGTAGAAAACAAACAGATGTATTAGTATAACGCTCGGGAATTTAAAAAAGTCTTAAACGTTTCGAGTATATATATATATATATATATATATATATATATATATATATACTGCAGCTCACAATTCAGTTCTACAATATATATATAATTATATATATATATATATATATATATATATATATATATATATATATATATATATATATATATATATATATATATATATATATATATTAATAAAGAAAGCACTGTTAGGCCTCCATATCTTCCTGTCACTAAGTTGTCAGATTACCAGTTAACTGCATCTCACAATTCACTTCTACAAAAAAATTCCTGGTTAATGATAAAATCTGAAAATACAATTCTTCAACTGAGCTTTTCATTAAAACTAAAACTCCACCCCACAAAAAGCAAAAAACAAAAACGTAAACAACTGCTTTTTTTTTTATCCAACATTGTTGTCGTTATTTAACCCTAGGCCAACCTGATGGAGCAGGTCTTTTCGTATATTTACCAGAATCGTTAGCGCGCTGGGCGAAATGCTTAGAGGTATTTCGTCAGTTGCAACATTCAGAGTTCAAATTCCGCCGTGGTCGACTTTACCTTTCATCCTTTCGGGGTCGATAAATTAAGTACCACTGAAAAACTGGGGTCGATGTAATCGACTAGTCCACTCCCCTAAAATTGTGCCTATAGTAAAATTGATATATTGTCGAAGATGTCCTTTTTATATGGCTATGATTTGGGATAGATTTAGTTGTTATTTCTAAAAGTTTCAACGCTCATTTAGATCAGCGCTCTGCAATCAGTATGAGGCGGCACACTGATGTGCCACGAGACTAGGTGCGCTGTAGTGTAACCTGAATATAACTTTTTTTCTCTACACTTTTAGTTACACTTTTAGCTACACTTTGAGTTCGTATTTATCTAAGATTCCTAGTCTGAGCGTACTTTTCGTCTTATCAGTGTCAATGACACAAGTGCCTTGATTAATGAATCCATAAGGACACCAATACAAACGCGTTTTCATACAACAAACACACATATTATAAATATATGTATGTCTATTTTGTATTGGGTTGGCAACTAATTTCCCGCGGTTTTTTTAAATTTTGGAATTTATTGCGTTTTTAAATTTTGGAATCTATTTTTTTTTTTTGAGAATTCTATTTTTGAATCATTTCGGAATCTATTTTTGTATTCTAGTTAATTTTTGTTTATTTTCAAATCATTAAAATGGAATGTCAAGTTAAGAAAAACGAGCATTTTCGACAACTCCTTCTTTTTGCTTTTAATCAAGGTTCTAAGGCCGCAAAAGCTGCTCGTGACATTTGCGCTGAGTTTTTGGAGAGGGTGCCATAGATGAAAGAACCGCTCGTGATTGGTATGCCAAGTTCAAAAATAGAAATTTTGACCTCAAAGACGCACCTCGTTCTGGCCGTCCAGTTGAGTTCGATGAAGAGCGATTAAACCGACTTTTGCACGAAAATTCTCGTCAAACGACAAGGGAACCGGCAGAGAAAATGGAATGCTTCCACACTGATACCAAGAAGCATCTTCACTCAGTGGGAAAGGTTCAGAAGTATGGAGCACGGGTTCCGCATGCTTTTAAGTGACAACAACAAAAATCAACAAGCCACAATCTCCGCTAGTTTGCTTGCTCATCACCGATCAACTCGTGGACACAAGCAACGATTTCTTTACCGAATCGTTACTGGTGACGAAAAATGGTGCCTGTACATCAATATGAAGCATCGTAAGGAATGGCTTAGTCCCGGTAAACAAGCGATACCGCATGTGAAATAAGATCTTCATCTGCGTAAAACGATGTTGTGCGTATGGTGGGACTAGGCAGGGATCATCCATTACGAATTGCTTGACCGGAACCAAACGGTCAACGTGGAACTCTATGTCCAACGACTCAACACGGCTATTCAAGAGAAGAGAAAATACCTTTTGTCTTTTACGCTTTTTCTTTTTCGTGCTTCAGTCATTGGACTGTGGTCAAACCCGGACATAGCCTTGACGGGTTTATTCGAACGAATCGATTGCAGTGCTCAGGTTTTTTTAAGGTCAGGTACTTATTTCGTCAGTCGCATTTGCTAAACCGCTAAGTTTTAGGAATGCAAGTAAACCACGGGCTACCACAGTTTCTGTCCAGAAATTTCACTGACAACGCATTATTCGGCTCGGGGTAATAGTACAAGACACTTACCCAAGATACCACGCAGTGGGACTGAACCCAAACCCACGTGGTTGCAAAGCGATCTTTTTAGCCACATAGCATGTGAATTTTCTAATAACTACCGAGAATTGAACTCTCATCGCCGATTCGATTAGTTGAAATTTTCTTCAACGCCATTACGCCTATCACTTGAATTCAGTAATAGTTAAAATGCTCGCCGATCAAAACTAACAAGTAACGAGACGAGCCTAGAAGAATGGCTCTGTGGTTGAGAAATAGCAACCACATCACACCTTCGCATCGTAAAAAAAAAAAGGAAGGACATGACAGAGAGTAAAGTCCTTCACAGGTCTGAATATAAAAGATGGTGTAGTGGTCACTGTTGGAATGTTCTGAGCACAGAGATGTGCAATCGAGACTGACCTGGAATTAATCCTCGTCCCCCTCGTCATCGTCGTCCTCCTCCTCCTCACCCTCATCTTCCCTCTGTTCCTCTTCTCTCCGTTCCTCTCCCATCTTCCTCATTTTCTGACCCTTCGTCGTCTCCATTTCTTCCTTTCCCTTCTCCTCCTTCTCCTCTTCTTCTTC
>NC_142934.1:111119643-111137143 GCF_046866305.1 Octopus bimaculoides | reverse complement strand
TAAACTTAATTATATCGTGTAATCAATTATTTACATTTAAATCCGCATAAAGGAAACATTTCTCAATATTTTGCATATAGTATTCGATTGAAGCTATTTCTTAAGTTAATTTTTTTTGCTATAATTCTTCAACATGATAAAAGTAAACATCACCGATGTTTGTGGTTAGCGTCGTGAAAGAAAGCGAGTAAAGAAAGTGTCACCAACAGTCAAATACTCGTGCAAATATTTGCAAAAACGAAGTTATTCCATCCATTAATACTAAATTGTTGTCAATGTGTTTATTATGTGAAAAAAACTTTCTCAAACGAAGGAATGAGACCTTCAAGAATGATTGATTATTCAAAAGCAATACATGGAGATAAAGCAAAAAAAAAAAAAAACTGCAAGTTGGATACATTCAGGATTAAAAGAAACAGAAAAGGATATATAAAAAAAAATCGATCTGCAGTTAATGAGTTGGTTGTAAAACAAAGTAGCCGACTAGGGAAAGGATTAATTGCCTTTTACAATATTTCAGAATTGATCCCCAAATGTAGGAAATCTCACACGACTAGTGAAACCTCTTCCAATTTTGTCAGTGAATGAAGTTATAAATGCTGTGCTCGTCTCTGTTAAAAATAATATAACATCACTAATTTCTCTCAGTATCAACAAAATATCGACCAAATTGCATATGACCTTGACAAATTAAATTTTATGTAATGTAAAAATCTCCAGAATTTTCTTTACAACTCGATGAGACAACTTTATGTGACACCCAAAACATTGTTATTAATCTGCTATTTTTCACATGCGAATCAAGAAGCTATAAAAGAATACCTATTTGGTGAACAACTGAAAACTGATATAAAACGTTTTATAATTCATAGAGTATTTGAACGATTTTTATTAATATTACATGTGTTACGGGTGGAGCGAGTGTTTAAAAGTTCGCAATCCTGGATTTACAGCACATTTAAAACAAGCAGATTCAAATATTTTTCTGGTTCACTGCGTTATTCATCGGCAACGCTTGGCTGCAAAACATCTCAATGGTATTTCGGAGATATACTTGCCTGGCAATTAATTTGATCTGTGTACGTCTGTTGAAACTAAAACAATTACAGCGTGGGAGACACACATTAGCCACTCAGAAATACACAAAATTTCTTAACTTCATTTAAACCATTATTATTTGGTGTCGAGATTTTTGTCGCAACAATTGCGACCTAGTCACTGACGCGGAACCACTGCAACTGAATGGTAAACAGTATAAAGGTTATTAAAATAGTTTATAGGTTTAAATTTCATCCATTGATAAGAATATTAAGAATACATGCTACGACAGTCTTTTGATGTTTCTGGTACCATTTTAAAATATTTTAATTCGCGTCATGACAAAATGTATAATTAGTTTGAAAACTAAAAGGGTTGATACTGTTTATCTTTCAAACGTCTTCAATAAATTAAATGAGATGAACATCAGCTTACAGGGATATAAGTGGTGCCTTATTAAAGTAAATAGCATTAGACCTTTCATCTACAAAATTACATTTTACAAACAATAACATTCCAGGATGTGATCGCTAAGAGTTTCTGATTACACAAATAATGAAATAAAATACCGATGGTGATTTGATATTAGATATAAATCTGGGATGTTATTGCTATCGTCTTCAGCTCAGAAAGATGATATGAAGATCAGATTTAAAGACCTTGGTTGTCTGAAAAAATTTGTTTCTTTTCAATACACGTTTTGCTCATCTAAATCTACCAGAAAGATTAATAGATGTACGGCAGAATTTTTAAGATCAAGTACTGTTTCAACAGCATCGGTTATGAGGTATTCTAACCAAAGATAAAAAAGAAACAAGCTTTATCAAGAGATAAAATTGCAGCTCATTGCCTTTCCTTCTTCGTATTTGGTCCAGGATTCACTGCTGTATTATAATTGTGCACTAAACAGTGAAATAGATTTTTAAATATATGAAAGTGAAGACTTGACATTTCATTTGTCAAAAAACAAAACCTAATATTGAACAAGAGCACTCAGAGAGCGCAAACCTCCGACAAGGCAACACCAACATCTTCTCGACGATTACCCAGAGATGATTTTTAAGATGAGAATATCTAAAATAAACTCGAATGCTTTCACAAACAAGAATACTAAAAATGAATCCGACCGCTCTCAAAAATTAAGTAAAAAAGCAGGAAGAATAATCCAGAATCCTTGTCCGGTACCAGATCGATCCTAAAATCTAATCCGTTCGTGCCAGTGACGAGGCCTAACGTCCCTGAAAGTTTCATCCGAATCCATCCAGCGGTTCTTGAGATATCTTTCCACGGACAAACTAATAAACAAACACGACTGAAAACAACACCTCCACCTTCGCTCAGGCGGAAGTAATAATTAGAAAATTACCATCAGGTTCATGGCAGCCATTAAATTATATAAATTTAATGATATTTTCATTTTTGTTTTGCAGTAATCAGTTTTGTTCATGCTCATTGCTTAAAAATAAATGTGTATTAAAGTTGCTAAATTTTTTTATTACCGGCACGTGCTAAAATTTTGACAAAGCTGATCTTCCTTATGCATACTATTTCTTTTGTATTTCTGGAATCGTCCAGTCCTTAACGACTTCCAAGTATATTAGAAGGCGTTAGTTTTTACAAATTGTTAAAAGGAGGTGCGAAACAAAAGAAGTTTGAAACCTAAAGTTCTAAACCATTAATTCGTCGAGCTTAGATCTTCTTTCTTCTTATATAATATATATATATATATATATATATATATATATATATATATATATATATATGTATATATATATATATATATATATATATATATATATATATATATATATATATATATATATATATATATATATACATATATATATATATATATATATATATAATCGCAGTGTCGTTACGTTCTGAGTTCAAATTCCGTTGAGGACGACTTTGCCTTTCATTGTTTAGAGGTAGCTAAACTAAGTATCAGATGCAATCAACTTAACCACTACCCCGAAATTACTGGCCTTGTGCCAAAATTTGAAACTAGTATCTTGTGGCTGTGTGGTAAGTAACTTGCTTACGAACCACATGGTTCCGAGTTCAGTCCCACTGCGTGGCACCTTGGGCAAGTGTCTTCTACTATAGCCTCGGGCCGACCAAAGCCTTGTGAGTGGATTCGGTAGACGGAAACTGAAAGAAGCCCGTCGTATATATATATATATATATATATATATATGTATGTATGTGTGTGTATATGTTTGTGTGTCTGTGTTTGTCCCTCCAAAATCACTTGACAACCGATGGTGGTATGTTTACGTCCCCGTAACTTAGCGGTTCGGCAAAAGAGACCGATAGAGTAAGTACTAGGCTTACAAAGAATAAGTCCTGGGGTCGATTTGCTCGACTAAAGGCGGTGCTCCAGCATGGCCGCAGTCAAATGACTGAAACAAATAAAAGAGTAAAAGAGTAAAAGAGTATCGAGGACAAAAAATACAGTTCTGCGAATTTTCTTGCTAAACAAACTGCAAAAATGATTTGTTTAATGTGATCGAAAGTTTGTGCTGCATATTTATTTATAATCTCCATCAAATCTACATTGCTTGATAAGGTGCACGATTTGTCACGCGTCAAATGACGAAGTGGTCGCACACGTTACGTGAGATGAGGTGTTTTGCTCGAGAACACAACGCACCGCTCGGTCCGTGAATCGAACACACGATCCCGTAATTGTGAATGCAACACCCCAAACCACTAGGTCACGCGGCATCCCTTGTAAGTAACACTGTAACAAACGACCTCAATTCCTAATAGAATATATACAGCACACACAACTGTGTGTGCCGCCATCTGTTGGCGCGCTACGGAACTAGTCCGGGAACTTTCTGATACCACCACGTATTTTCACCCTTGTGTAAGAGCATTCCCCCTCGTTTCTAAACAGCACTAACGTTCGCCAGTACACATAGACATACACAGACATACACACAGACATACAGAGGCACACACACGCCAACACACACACACACACACACACACACACACACACACACACACACACACACACACACACACACACATACAGAGACGCGCCTACATGCGTGTTTTGAAGAAACCATCAACATCATAGAGGCATTTTTCATT
Source organism: Octopus bimaculoides (assembly GCF_046866305.1). NCBI lineage: Eukaryota > Metazoa > Mollusca > Cephalopoda > Octopoda > Octopodidae > Octopus > Octopus bimaculoides. Next base: position 111,133,000 of record NC_142934.1, on the reverse strand, counting down.
TAATATGACATTCACGTTAATCTATCAATAACAAGGGATAACTACATAGGGATTAAGACGCCGCTAAATCAAGCTTCCGATACATTTTGAACGGACTGACCGCGCGACAGCAACAGCGAGCAGCGTAACTTAAATCTGATGACCTGAGAATCACACCCGTTATATTCGCTAGACGCTACGTATTGATAAATAAACATCAACCACCTCATACCGTGTCTCTTGAACAAGCGACCTTCTGCGCAAACAAATCCCTTTTACGGTTTTTCTAACTGTGACTCAAAGTTCACTTCCTATTCTGTATCTTACTCGTTGTTGCTGTTGTTGTTGCTAGTGTTGATGGTCCTATACTGAATTCAAATAACTCTCATTACCCCGAAAAGATGCAATTATGATATTTTGAGAATTTTTAGAAAATATAAGAATACGAATAATATAGATGAATATCATTAACTAGAAATTTTACGAACTTTGTCAGAGATAATTAAAAAACAAAGAAAGAATGCAAATTAAATACAGGTTGACCCAAAAGTAGGTCTACAGTTATTCAACTATCTCTTTCGCATTCATATATTAACAGTTTAGATCTTAATTATAAAACAAAATATGAAACCATTATTCTATGCTAGTTTAGTTAATTGTAAGATATAATTTTAAATATAATAAAATGTTTTAAAAGAAATTTAAAGCGCCTACGTGATAATTGTAAACCTAATTTTGGGCCACCCTGTATATCTTTTATCTTTTACTTGCTCCAGGTATTAGGCTTTGGCTATGTTGAGACACCGCCTTAAAGGATCTTTGTCGAAAGAATCGACCCCGATAATAATAATAATAATGATAATAATAATAATAATAATAATAATAATAATAATAATAATAATAATAATAATAATAATAAGCTTCCCCACCAGAAATTACCAAAAACACATAATGAAAAGAAATATAACAAGTAACTGTAGAATATGTGGAGATCGACAAGAAACAATAAATCATATTATCTCTGGCTGCCCAGTCCTGGCTAAGAAGGAATATTATATTCACAGACACGACAGAGCTGGGACCTATATACAATGGAAGCTATGCCAACATTATGGAATAACAACAGAAAAAAGATGGTATAAACACACGCCAGAAAAGGTCACAGAAAACGAGAAAGCAACCATACTCTGGGATATGCCAATACACACAGATAGAGAAATTAAGGCAAATAGACCAGATATAGTTGTCAAAGATCATGAAGAAAAAAAATGCTTTCTAATTGATGTATCAATACCAGCAGATGACAACGTTTCTCTAAAAGAAATGGAAAAACTTTCAAAATACAAAGACCTGGAAATAGAGATAACTCGAATGTGGAATCTAAAAACAGAAACAATTCCTATATTCCTATCATAGTAGGTGCCTTAGGTATAATAAAAAAATATTCAGACAAATACATAACAAAAATAGCAGGACTTACACATATATATAACATACAGAAAATTGCACTACTGGGTACTGCACACATTCTACGCAAAACACTTTCAATACAGTAAACATAAGAGCACCACAGCAAACCACAGCACATACCCAAGGCGCACAGAGCTGCGCTCGGTAGTGAAGTGAAAGCACGTTATAAAAATAAAACTACTGAATAATAATAATAATAATAATAATAATGATAAGGAAATAGATATGAAATTCGGATTAGAAAAATGTGCCAAAGCAACCCTGAAAAGAGGAAAATTAGTTAAAAGTAGCAGCATCACACTAGATAAAGCCATTGAAATAAGAGAACTAGACGAAAGCCAACCATACAAATATTTAGGAGTCAATGAACTAGATAGGATACAACATACACAAATGAAAGAAAAAATAAAGAAAGAGTACTATAGACGAGTTAGATCAATACTAAAAACAGAGCTCAATGCTAAAAACAAGATAATGGGTATTAACACTTTAGCTGTCCCAGTTATAAGCTACAGCTACAGTATCCTTAACTGGACACTAAACGAACTATCTAAAATAAATAGGAAAACAAGAAAAATAATGACAGGATATAGGATGCACCACCCAAAATCTGACATAGAAAGGCTATATATACAACGCACAGAAGATGGCAGGGGTCTTATACAACTGGAAAACTATTATAAAATAACCACCATAGGACTGCAAAAATACCTACTCCAGAAACAAGGAAAACTAATACAAATAGACACAAAACACGAACAAAACAAAAAACTGCTTTCAGTATTTAAGGAAGCTGACAAATACAAACAAGAAATCATACTACCTAACAAATACGAAGAAGAAGAAGAAGAAGAAGAAGAAGAAGAAGAAGAAGAAGAAGAAGAAGAAGAAGAAGAAGAAGAAGAAGAAGAAGAAGAAGAAGAAGAAGAAGAAGAAGAAGAAGAAGAAACAACAAAAGCTATAAAACAAATGAAATCCAAACTAAACAGCAACGGACCATGATAAAACGATGGCAAGAAAAGCCCCTACATGGTAAATACTGGGCTAAACTAAATGCAAAGAAATAGACAGAGAAAAATCCCAGCAATGGTTGAGAAGCTCAGGACTCAAAGCAGAGACTGAAGGATTTTTAATTGCTGCACAAGACCAAAGCCTCCCCACCAGAAATTACCAAAAACATATAATGAAAAGAAATATAACAAGTAACTGTAGAATATGTGGAGATGGACAAGAAACAATAAATCATATTATCTCTGGCTGCCCAGTCCTGGCTAAGAAGGAATATATTCACAGACACGACAGAGCTGGGACCTATATACAATGGAAGCTATGCCAACACTATGGAATAACAACAGAAAAAAGATGGTATAAACACACGCCAGAAAAGGTCACAGAAAACGAGAAAGCAACCATACCCTGGGATATGCCAATACACACAGATAGAGAAATTAAGGCAAATAAACCAGATATAGTTGTCAAAGATCATGAAGAAAAAAAATGCTTTCTAATTGATGTATCAATATCAGCAGATGACAACGTTTCCCTAAAAGAAATGGAAAAACTTTCAAAATACAAAGACCTGGAAATAGAGGTAACTCGAATGTGGAATCTAAAAACAGAAACAATTCCTATCATAGTACGTGCCTTAGATATAATAAAAAAATATTCAGACAAATACATAACAAAAACATCAGGACTTACAAATATATATAACATACAGAAAATTGCACTACTGGGCACTGCACACATCCTACGCAAAACACTTTCAATACAGTAAACATAAGAGCACCACAGCAAACTACAGCATTCACAAGGATCATAGCCCGAGGCTATGATAAAAGACACTTGCCCAAGGTGCTAAGAAGTGGAACTAAACACAGAACCACGTGGTTGGGAAGCAAACATCTTAACACACAGACACGCATGTGCCTATATGTATATATATATATATATACATGTGTGTGTGTGTCTGTGTGTGAACTCTTCGTATCTTTTATGCTCCTTGATTTCAAATTCAAATTTCTAATCCTACTTCATATAGTGAGGAGATAGCTACTTCCCTTTGTATTAACAGCCCTCCAGACGGCGCTATGCGTGTACTAAGAAAGTATGTATTTATAAAATATATGTTGAAGTAGACGTCAACAATGCAGGAAAATTCCTCTGTAACTTTGTTACATGTAAAGTAAATTATATTTATTTTAATCTAACAAAAAGTGTTTTTGTTAGATTAAAATAAATATAATTTACTTTACATATCGAGTGTTGGGGAATGTTTTTGCACCAATACATAGTGACCTGTGTATATTTCGGATGTGGATTTTCGTCAGTGGATTTAAGTTACCGTGCTGTTGTCATCACGTGCTAAGCCCCGAACAAGATGGACTTGAAGTTTGTTTCAACACAGTTTTAATCCTAGTTTTGTCACGTAAAAGCGTCGTCCGTTTCAAACAATGGCAGCGTAAAATCAATGCCAATTCTTGAAAATAAAAGACAAAAAAAAGATCTGTCTTCTTGATAGTTATTTTGACAACTCATACTGTTAACAGTTTTCTCAAAGTCAGAACAGAGCACACCTTCGTATTTGTCTGTGTGTGTGTGTGTGTGTGTGTGTGTGTGTGTGTGTGTGTGTGTGACTGTGAATTTCTTGCATCTATGTATTTTGAGGTGTTATCCAATTGCTTCAGACTTTATATACTTTCTGCAATGTATTCAGGTTGCTTGGTTCTTCGCTGATGAAAACTGTGTGGAAGCCTGTCGAGTGTGTGCGTGTGTGTGTGTGTGTGTGTGTGTGTGTGTGTGTGTGTGTATGTATATATGTGCACTCACATTCACACACACATACACACTCACACACACATACACAAACACGCATACTACAACATGTATATATATATACATATTCCAGTGAAAATTCCTTCTTTCGAATTACACAAATACCGATAGAGACGTAATGAATTCCATATATTTTAGTACTTGCGTGTGTGTGTGTGTGTTTGTGTGTGCGTGGGGTGTGTGCGTGTGCATGTGTGGGGGTGTATCTCTCTCTTTGTCTGTCTCCATCTTTATATACTTACGTTTGTATTCATGTGTGTGCATGTATGTATATATATATATATATATATATATATATATATATATATATATATATATATATATATATATATATATATATATATATATATATGTATATATATATATATATATATATATATATATATATATATGTATATATATATATATATATATATATATATATATATATATATATATATATATATATACATACATATATTAGTAATGTGACCGAGGTTGCGTGGTAATGTATCTGGTGTGTATTAGTGGTCGAAGCATTTGTCGATGGAATGCTGACGTCACGTATTGAGAGACAAAGAAGGGGGAGGGGAGGGGGGAGATGGGAGGGGATTGGTGAAAGTGAAGAACTGACTGATTGATTGATGATGGGAGAAAATGAAAACATGGTGATGGTAATGGCGAAAGTGGTGGCGGTGGGAGTTGAGGTGATGGTGTGGGTGGAGGACACTCCTTTGTGCATAGAAATGCATATAGACAAAAAACATGTGTGTGTGTGTGTGTGCTTGTGTGTGTATTTGAAAGTATTCTAGAATGTAGTGTAGAATCTGTGTTTAAATGTATTTACAAACCGTTCACTTACACATACATGCATGTATACACCTTCACCCGTACGCTCACATTACAAATATCCTTACATAGATAACATACATACAAACATACATACATACATACACACACACACACACACATATGTATACTTATATTGATTCTTACATAAATCTGTATATCTACTTATATATATGTGTATATATTCTTACGTATATATATATATATATATATATATATATATATATATATATATATATATATATATATATATACGTGCATTTATGTCTGATTATGTATATACAAACATATATACATATATACATATATGTATGTATGTTTGTATGCATGTATATATCTATACATATACTTACACACACACACACAAACACACACATAAATACGTAAATACATGCATACACGAATATATACATTCTGCTACACACACATATACATACATGCATACATACATACATACAGACACACACACAGACACACACACATATATATATATATATATATATATATATATATATATGCATACATATATATATACACACATACATATATATATAGATAAATAGATAGAGAGATAGATGGATAAATATACACGCATACATGCATACATACACATACATGCATACATACGTACATACATACATACGTACATACATACATACATACATACATACATACATTCACGCATAAACGCGAGCATTCCCAAACACCGCCCACTCAGGAATCTCTGCTAATATGTCTGACACCTCTATGTCTGAAGAAGCTATTACCATTTTGGAAAGGTTCTTCATCCTTCGCCAAACCACGGATTATCTGATTCTAGCTTCCATCATCCTTACCCCTTCTCCACTCCTGTCACAGCTATTCACCCCGCCCCTGCCCGTCTCCCAATTCTTAACTATTTGCGCACAGCTGCCGATTCTAACTGATTCCTGGTCGTTCTTTGTATCTTTTTTCAATTATACAGCGTCTCTTCTGGGATCTTGAAGGCTTGGATGTCGGTTCGACTTCCATCATTTTATTTTTTGTTTTGTTTTAGCATACCGTCTACCCTCTTCATGCCTTCATTTTTTAACTTTCTCTAATATCATTTTAAACTTTTCGTGTCCCTCCATTTCTCGTATAACCTATAACACCCAACAGCCAGCCAGCCAGCCAGCCAGCCAGCCATTGCACCCACTCATCCACACTATTTACTGTTTGGAGGTTCAAGCCCTATGGTATCTTCTCATTTCATATGTTGCCTTTGGGACATGAACCAATAAAGAAACTCATTCATTCGTTCGTTCGTTCGTTCGTTCGTTCGTTCGTTCGTTCGTTCGTTCGTTTGTTCGTTCGTTCGTTCGTATGTTTGTTCGTTCGTTCGTTCGTTCGTTCTTCTTCTTCTTCTTCTTCTTCTTCTTCTTCTTCTTCTTCTTCTTCTTCTTCTTCTTCTTCTTCTTCTTCTTCTTCTGTCTGTCTGTCTGTCTGTCTGTATGCCTATCTAACTCTCCCGTCCACCTCTGGGCATACATACATACATACATACATACATAAATACATAACATAACATACATATGCACATATACACTCACTCACTCACTCACTCACACACACACACATGCTTAATTGTCACTCTTCCTTTCTCCCCTCTTATCTGTCGTAGTTTCTCTCTCTCTCTCTTTCAATTCCCCTCTCCCCCTCTCTCTCTATTTCCCCTCCAAATCCCACTTGCTCCATTTTCCCTCTCCGTCTCCCATTTAATTGCTCCGTTTGCACCTAGAACTGATTCCAGACATTCCTCAGTGTCAAATCTGATGCTTTCAATCAGAATACATTTTTAAGCCAATCACCTTCATTAACTTCAACAGTTGCACTTCTACGCATGCGCTAACCATTTCAAAATGTTTGACTTCCAGACTTTCAAGAATAAATATAAAAAAATATAATTAAGAACATTAAATAGTGCGTTTGTATACATGAATGTATACGCATTTAAATGTGTGCGTATATAAATTCATAAGCATTTTCTCAGACAATCTAACGAATCTGTAAGATTCACACTCTCTTTTACTCTCTCTTACTTGTTTCAGTCATTTGACTGCGGCCATGCTGGAGCACCGCCTTTAGACGAGCAAATCGATCCCAAGACTTATTCTTTGTAAGCCTAGCACTTATTCTATCGGTCTCTTTTGCCGAATCGCTAAGTTACGGGACATAAACACACCAGCATCGGTTGTCAGGTGATGTTTAGGCGGGACAAACACAGACACACAAACATATACACACACATATATATATACATATACATATACATATACAACGGGCTTCTTTTAGTCTCCGTCTACCAAATCCACTCACAAGGCCCGAGCATATAGTAGAAGACACTTGCCCAAAGTGCCACGCAATGAGACTGAACCCGGAACCATGGGGTTGGTAAGCAAGCTACTTACCACACAGCCACTCCTGCGCATATATATGCATATACACACATACACAAGAGTTCGTAGAGAAGTTGCTGGCTTTATGTGTATTCCGAAAAGCTTGGTTGGAGGCCCAACCTTCCGAGTTTTTTAGAGGGCTTAGAAAAACTGAAGGACCGCTGCAACAAGTGAGTGAATCTGAGGGGAATATTTTAACAATTTATTTTTAATACAAAACCTATTAATATCTAATGATAAAAACATAATAGGATTTTCTGCAATGATTTGATAATAATAATAATAATAATAATAATAATAATAATAATAATAATAATAATAATAATAATAATAATAATAATGCCCGGATGCAGTACCAGGCAGTGGCTCTCTTGGCTTCTGATCTTAACTGATTGGAAGTATTATCATGTACATTGTTTTGTCTTGGTATAAAAGATGGGCTACAGCAAATATTCTGCTGAATACCACAGATTTGCTTGTCAGTTGTTTGACCTTAACCAGTTGGGCATGTCTCTTGGTGGCTGACGATATGTACATCTCTGATCATGAGCAGAAGTAGTGTGGGAGCATCATAACCATGTGTTGAGAGGAATTCTTTGGGGTTTGAATAATTCACCTTTTTATAAACATGGGTGTTTTGCTCAACATCCTTAAACAAACCTTATTCAGGGACCTTTTGAGTGGGATGGGCTACTCGACCTGAAGAAAATTCTAACTGGGCCCCGCCTGCAAGGTCATGCGCTGTTTATCTTGATATGAGATCACCATGTCGCACACATATGGTTGTGATGCATGTGCCTGGTGTACCCTTATCAGACGGGTAGTCATGATGGGAATGTTGGGCTTCGTATATTTTACCCCAGTGTCACTTTGTTGGCATGCACTGCTCTCTCACTCAATAATAATAATAATAATAATAAAGAAAGCGAATAATGCCGATGTTGACAAAGCCCTTACCCATCAATGGCTAATCACTTCTGGCTGAAAATCAGAAACAGAAGGGTATATCATAGCAGCCCAAGATCAATGCCTTCCTACATGAACTACCAGGCTAACATATTAAAGAACGGCAGCTCCCCAATATGTCGTGTATGTCAATAACGAAATGAAACCATTGACCATGTTGTCTCCATGTGCACTTTTCTTCGCCTACAGAATATCTCAGCAGGCATGATAGAGCTGCACAATATATTCACTGGGTAATTTACAAAAACCTGGACTTGCCCCATGATAAAAAACTGGTGGGAACAAACCACCCCCAGTACTTGAAAATGATCACATCGCACTCCTCTGGAACTTCACCATTCAAACTGACAGAAAGGTAGATGCAAATAGGCCAGACATCATACTGAATGACTTCAGACAAAAATCATGCCTCCTCATTGATATGACTGTCCCAATCGATATAAACGTCAAGACCTACCAAAAATTGAGCAAATATAAAGATCTTGAAATAGAAATTAGCAAAATGTGGAACCTGAAGACTAAAACAATACCTGTTGTAATAGGTGCCCTTGGAATGATAGCAAAAGGGGCTGATTGCTACCTAGTTCAGATACCAGGAAACCCCAAATTGGCAGTTGCCCATACCCTACGTAAAATACTGTCTCTGTAATCTCAAATTTTAAAACAAACATAATTTTCTTATGTTTTCTTAAACATTCTCTAGAACAACACTATGTACAAAACCATATATATGGCACCCTAAGCATAACTTCTAACCAACATGAACTTCTAGCTCGTTGTAACTCACAAACATATTTCTCCTCGTGTATTTTGAGGATTGAAAGTGTAGCAAATTCAGAATATTTTCTGAGAATATGCACTTTCAAGTCTTTTTCAAAATTGCAGCCGTTTCATGTGATATGCTCGTCAAGTTCTGTCGAACTACTGTTATTGTGCTTGACGTCATATCTGTTCCCATTGAATCTTTTGTTTGATTGTTCTGTTGTACAACCAACATAGTAGAGGCGCAATGTCCAAGTGGTTAGGGCAGCGGACTCGCGGTCATAGGATCGTGGTTTCGATTCCCAGACCGAGAATCTGTTATGATTCCTGTTAGAATTGACTTGACTCATATTTTTGGAAGGTACAGCGCGCAGAAACTCCGAAGCTAGTTTTCTTGGAGTCAGAAGTAAAGGTCAATAATTCTCTTATATTTTTATTCCGTCTGAAGGCTATGATAGACTAGCTGTCGAATCCCGCAGGAGTCAACCATTCCTTTCTTTCCAGGACTATAAAATAATATATGAATGATCAAGTATTTGGGGCGATGTTATCGGCAAACACATTCCTCTCCTCAGACTTGCTTTAACCCTGTGCTTTAATCGGAAATAAATATTCTCGTGTGACAGTATAGAAGTGCGTCGTGTATAAAGTTTCTTCTCCCCTGCTTCGTTATATTATATATCCAATACAAGAATATAATACTTTGTAGTCTCGTACTTATTTTATCGGAATCTTTTGCCGAGCAGTTAAGTTACAGGGCCGTAAACAAACCAACTCCAGTTGTCAAGTCAAGTGCTGATGGTGGACGAACACAACGCAAACACTCACACACACAAACACACGCACAAGTATGCATGCATACATACAAACATACATACATACATGTATGTATTTGTGTGTGTGTGTGTGTGTGTGTGTGTGTGTGTGTGTACACGATGGACTTCTTTACAGTACCAAATTCATTCATAAGGCATTAATCGGCTTGGGTGTACAGCAGAAAACACTTGCCCAAAGTACTGCGCTGTGGGACTGAACCCGAAAACATGTGGTTTCGAAGCGAGCTTCTCAGCCACAAAATTTCTTTTAATTTTAAGTGGTTTGGGATATTTGACTATTATTTCTAGCAAGTCGAGCGTCCTGATAGACATTAAAACTCCTTCGAACTTTTCCACGGGACATATATCCGGGACATGTCTCCGTGTCCTGCTTTTCTGATCCCAACCAACACCTGGGTCTTATTTTTCACCATTCTGACGGAACGAAGGGGATTCGTTAACCAAATTCTGTGAATTCTTAACGGGTGGGGTTCATAATTACATTTTAGTCTTTCTTCAGATAAACGGGCAGAATGTGTAATTTGTCGGGTATCCGGTTCGCGTTATATGAGCCCGGTTTATCAATATGAAATAGAGGAGATTAAGTCTATGTGTGTGTGTGTGTGTGTGTGTGTGTGTGTGTGTGTGTGTGTGTGTGCGTGTGTGTTGGTGAGTGTGTGTGTGTCTCGGACAATCTCGATAAACGAGAGAAAGTGTTGAGTCTTATGAATTCATTATAGAAGAATGGTGTATGTCAGTGATTTAGTTTCTAAATGTGTGCATGTATGTGTGTGGAAGTATATCTTTGCCAGTAAATGTGTGCGTGTTTGTTTGTTTGTGTGTGTGTACGCGCGTGCGTGTGTGTGTATGAGTTCTTATTGTTTGGAAGGGTGCTTATATGCGTTTGAGTGGGTCAATGTGTATTTTTTGTCTTTGCGTGTTTGAAGGAAAGAGAGAGAGAGAGAGAGAGAGAAAGAGAAAGATAAAAAGAGAGAGAGAGAAAGAGATAGATAGATAGATAGAGAGATAGAGAGAGGGGGGAGAGGGACAAAGAGAGAGAGGGAACAAGAAATAGAAAGAGTGGCAGAAAGAGAAAGAGAAAGAGAGACATAGATCACTGGCTTGTCCGCGTTTCCAAAAGCTTCCATATTTATGTACGTTTGTGTGTGTGTCTGTAAGTGTGTGCATCTTTGTGTTTATGCGTGTGTATGTGGTTGTGATGCTGAATACATGATTCTCTCTCTCTCTCTCTCTCTCTCTCTCTCTCTCTCTCTCTCGTTCACTCTCTCCCGCTGTCTTTCTGTCTTTGTCTGTCTGTCTGTCTGTCTGTCTGTCTCGCAACTGATTTCTCTCTTTCGTTTTATTCTATTTCTCTCTGGCAGTGCATCTTCGGCAGTTCCTGGTGCGTGCGCGTGTGTGTATGCATCTGTGTGTGTGTGAGTATGCGTAAGTGTGTCTGTGTGTGAGTGTGTGTGTATGCACATGTGTGTGTCTGTTTTTCTGTGCGTGTGTGTGTGTGTGTTTGCGTGTGCGAAAATGTTAGTGAATGCATACTTATGTGTGTGGTTGTCCGTCTTCATAAGTGCAAACATTTCACTATGACTGCATATGTATGTATGTGTGGAGGCGCAATGGGTCGGTGGGTAGGACAGCGGACTCGTGGTCATAAGATCGCGGTTTCGATTCCCAGGCCAGGCGTTGTTTGTGTTTATTGAGCAAAAACGCCTAAAGTTCCATAAGGCTCCAGCAGGAGGTGGTGGTGAACTCTGCTGTATTCTTTCATCACAACTTTCCCTCACTCTTACTTCCTGTTTCTGTTGCATCTGGATTTCAAAGGGGCCAGCCTTGTCACGCTCTATGTCACGCTGAATCTCCCCGAAAACTACGTTAAGGCTACACGTGTCTGTGGAGTGCCCAGCCACTTGCACGTTAATTTCACGAGCAGGCTGTTCCGTTGATCGGATCAACTGGGACCCTCGTCGTCGTAACCGACGGAGTGCCACGATACGTATGCATGTATGCATGTATGCTAGCTTGTATTCGTCTCATTAGAATGCATGCATGTCTCCATCACTACACGCGCACGAGAGTCTCTCTTACTTTCTCTCCCTTTTTCACAATCTTTCCTTAATTGACTCTATTCTGGTACAGTAATACCTCGTCTATCGCGGGTGTTACGTTCTAAAACCTTCCACAGAAATAATTAAAATGTAAAAAAAAAATATAAATACCTATCGGCCGCAGAAATCCGGATTTACTGGCGGTGCCCCAGCATGGCCACAGCTTCAAGACTGAAACATATAAAAGAATAAAATAAAGAATACTGAAGAATCCGCGATATACGTTTACATATATTAGCCAGAAAAATCCACGAAGTACAGAGTGCGTGATAGGTGAACCTCAGAGCTCACCTTGACCTTGTTGCTCCTCGTGCTGTCCGTCCGCTACAAAAATCATGCTAGTGTCACATCACAACACTACACTAAGACGGAACTATTTCATTTCAACTGGCACTGCTCCCTTTAACACCAAAAGTATAGATAAACTACCTAAGCCATATATATATATATTGGGAGAATACACAAAAAGACAAAAGACGAAGACAGGTGATGAAGAAAACAAACAGATGTATTAGTATAACGCTCGGGAATTGAAAAAGTCTTTAACGTTTCGAGCCTACGCTCTTCCACAGAAAGGAACACAGAAAGAAACAGAGAGAGAAACAAACAGAGAAAAAAATGTGTATAGTGGTTAGCGATCTATCATGGCAAATGATGGACATATATATATATATATATATATATATATATGGTGGTTGTCTACTCCTTAAACAGAGTTTGACCACCTCCTGCACCTACACCTTAGCCCTTTCATGGCGTCTGATGTGGCTTTTTAAACCAGACAGTGTTTTGAAAAAACACCCACGCAGATTGCACCTCTGATTTGCACTACCAATACCTGCAAGTAAGTTCTGCTCATTGTGGATCCTAACATGTCTTTTAAGACCCCCATTGGATTTGCAAACCCTCTGGCACACACCACATTCAAACGTGTGCACAGACATATAATCAGAATAGCTGGATTAGGTTTGTTTTCCATGGGTTCGCAGGTGAGATTTGAGGCCAGCCAAGGACAGACACGGTCTGTCACAGACTGTGCACACAAAAAGGTCCTTGTCATTCACCTTCTCAGTCTTTACATTTTTCCTTAAATGTCTCTTGAGCCCTGCTTGCATACATACATACATACATATATATATATATATATATATATATATATATATAT
>NC_142934.1:111107143-111112143 GCF_046866305.1 Octopus bimaculoides | reverse complement strand
TTTCTTTTTTCTTTTTGTTAATAAGTATTGATGGAGTAAAAAATGGGCTTCCCAGTTTTAGCAATTTCTGAGATTCTACTGCGTACCGGGTCTTAAAACGAGGGTAAGGGTTCAGCTGGTACGTATCAGACTGGCCCCGGAAGAAAAGAAAAAAAAAAGAAAAAGAAAACCATGTGCAGGCATGACTGTGTGGCCCAGAAGCTTGCTTTGCAATCACGTGGCTACGCATTCAGCTTCACTGCGTGACACCTTGAGCAAGTTTCTTCTTACTATATAGCCCCGGGTCAGATAATGCCTTGTGAGTGAATTTGGTAGACGGAAACTGTGTGAAAGTCTGTCGTATATTGTATGTGTGTGTGTATATATATATGTGTGTGTGTGTGTGTGTGTATGTGTGTTCATGTGTGTGTGTGTATGTGTGTTCATGTGTGTGCGTGCTCGCGTGTCTTTGTGTTTGTGATTGTCACCCATTCTCAACGCTTGACACCCGACTGGTGTTAGTTTGTTTACGTCTTCTGTAATTTAGCGTTACAGCAAAATAAATTTGATAGAGTAAGCGCCAGACATAAGAAAGCACACACAGTGGAAAAATATTAAAATATTAAAATAAAATTTAAAAAATGGCCTCCTCGAATTCTGAGAGTGGATAAGTGGGTAGGAGATCGAAAACAATCTTTTTTCCGCCTGGCAGAATTTCTCTCAGAGCCCCGACAGCATACAATCAAGCAAATAAACATAATGAAAACAGCGGCACCTAATATTTTTCTTCTGGTTTGATATCGTTACTTAATCTCCGCTTATTCGAGAAAATCTAATATCCAAAACAAAATTAGAATTTTTGTTTGAAGCAGCTTAAATAATGCAAACATTATTAATATGACAATTGCAATGAAGAAGGTGAGCCGGCAGAATCTCTAAGACACAGATGGAAATGCTTAGCGGCGTTTCGTCCGTCTTTACATTCTGAGTTCAATTTCAGCGGAGGTCGATTTTGCCTTTCATCCTTTCGGGGTCGATAGAATAAGTACAAGTTGAGTGTTGGGGTTGATGTAGTCGACTTACACCCGCCCTCGAAATTGCTGGCCTCGTGCAAAAATTTAAAACCAATATGCCGTATTTAATGTATATGCGTGTTTAAATGTTGTGAAGTTGCGTAACTTCGTTGACCCCAGCATTTGTTTTTTTTTTAACTATGGCACTTATTCCTTCTCTGTTTGCCGAACCGCTACGTTACAGAGACTGAAACAAGCCGACACCGGTTGTCAAGCGCTTCTGAGTGACACACATACACACACACAGATACATGCAGACACACACCCACACATATACCACGGGTGTCAGTTTCCGTCTACCAAATTATCTCCGGGTTATATGTTGAAGACACCCGCAACAAAGTGGGACTGAACCTGGAACCGCGTGGTTGGAAAGGATATCTCTCACCACACAGCCACGCTTGCGCTTTTTCCTCAATATCTTTTCCAGTTATTTTAAAGATAACAGGTTGTGACTTCAAGCGGGAGTTGGCTGCTACTTCTAGCATGTCGAACGCATAGAGATACTTATTGGCATGCTCTTTGTGTTCTATTTCAATGCAAATGTAATAGCCCTGACATCAGATATGTTCCTGCCGTGACTACCCCGCCTAGCATTGTATGACAGCTTACCTAGGGAGACACTATCTCATCCGTTATTTATAGAAAGTGTGGTTTGAGAGATACTTGGTTTCTAGTTGGGAGAATAGCGGATTAGAGATTCCTTTATTGGTTCGTGTCCCACGTGGTCCTGGATATCAGTAAGAATCAGCACGGTACAGAGTAAGAGAGAGAGAGAGAGAGAGAGAGAGAGAGAGAGAGAGAGAGAGAGAGAGAGAGAGAGAGAGAGAGATAGGGAGAGAGAGAGAGAGGTGAGAGAGAGAGACAGAGAAAGAGAGAAAAAGATGGATAAAGAAGGAGAGGGAGAGCGAGGGACAAGCATACAGGGAGAGGAAGGAAAAGAGAGAGAGGGAGGGAAGGAGAGAGAGGGAAGGAAGGAGAGAGAGGGAGAGAAAGAAGGAGTGAGTGAGACCAAACGGTTGTGTGTAAATGTGACACAAACTCTGTGGAAGCCTGTCGTATTTGTACGTGTGTGCGACAGTGTGACTTCGTGCTTGTCTCGCCAACCGCTTGACAACTGGTGTTGGCTTGTTTCCTACTCCGTAACATAACGGTTCGGTTCAAGACACCGATAGAATAAGTAGTAGACTTTAACAACCAAGTAATATATCAAATGATAACATCACCGATAAAATATTGTTTATGCTGATCGCATGAAATTTCAGACCAAATTTACATTTAGGAACTATATATAAATGTGTGTGTGTGTGTGCGTGTGTGTGCGTGCGTATACACACACACACACACACACACACACACATATATATATATATATATACATATATATATATATATATATATATATATATATATATACATACATATATAGTTGGTTGATCCACTACTCAGGAAGAGACTATTCTAGAGTACGTCCTGTCTGGTCTTCGAAACGTCTAGATAGAATAGAGACAGCTGATGAAGGGATATTCCAAGGGGCTTTCCGTTTTCCTATGTGTTCGTTCCGTTGTCTGTAGTTTATTGTTCTAACGTCCTGTACCCTGATATGCATGTATATGCACATGTAGATGTAAGTATGTACATATATGTGTGTATACATGTATATATATTCTTTGTATTATTACATTATTGAACGCACACGTCCTATTTTACAAGTAAGTCTACTATTATTCTGACGTGACTATCTTTCTATCTATCTATCTATCTATCTATCTGTCTATCTATCTATCTATCTTTCTATCTATTTATCTATCTGTCTTCCTCCATCTTTCTATCTATACCTCTGTCCTGGCCTCTACTTCACTGCTATACCCTTCTGTCCCTTCCTCCTTGTTCCACTTCCTCCCTCCACCATCCTCTCTATCTATTTATCTATCTGTCTTCCTCTATCTTCCTATCTACCCTTCTGTCCTGGCCTCTACTTCACTGCTTCTGTCCCTTCCTCCTTGTTCCATTTCCTCCCTCCACCATCCTCTCTGCTCTCCTGTGACCTGTGGTCAACTTTCTTTTCACTCCAGCCGCTGTGAAGGCAAGACGAACTACTAGCGTTCTACCTCAGATTTGCGTTTGGCCGTACGGCTTTTGAATGTTGTTTTCACTGTCCATTTTTTCCTGTCTTGGTTTGTGTTTGCCACATTGGAATCCTCTGTGTAGTTGGTTGATCCACTACTCAGGAAGAGACTATTCTAGAGTACGTCCTGTCTGGTCTTCGAAACGTCTAGATAGAATAGAGACAGCTGATGAAGGGATATTCCAAGGGGCTTTCCGTTTTCCTATGTGTTCGTTCCGTTGTCTGTAGTTTATTGTTCTAACGTCCTGTACCCTGATATGCATGTATATACACATGTAGATGTAAGTATGTACATATATGTGTGTATACATGTATATATATTCTTTGTATTATATATATATATATATATATATATATATATATATATATATATATATATATATATACGAGGATCATACGTATTTTCGTTCCTTTAACGATAATATTGATCCCTTCTGGTGGCAACCGGCAACAAGGTCCCCCCCCCCTCTCTCTCTCTCTCTATATATATATATATATATATATATATAGACCCAGAAGTGGTCAATATTATCGGTAAAGGCACGAAATTACCTATGACCCTCTGGTCGATAACTGATGAAGAGTTGGGGACCTTTTGTGTCTGTTTTCCGTTCAACTATGTATTTACTATATGTTTTCCAACTTGCTAGTCTGTCTGTTTTCCGTTCGTTCGTGCATTTGCTATAAATTTTAAAACTTATATATATTTATATATATATTACACAGGCACACACACACATGAATATACACATATAATTAGCTGTATTTCTTTTCGTGTCTACATCATCAAATGGTATTCTGCCTTAGATAAAAAATCAAACCAGATTTAGAAACATTTTACATAGATTCATTTTCTCCTGTCTACCGAATGAAAGGAGCAGACATATTTTTCCTATCTGTAAATGTCACAGTACAATAACGTGTCTGGCGTTTTGCGAAAAAACAAAACAAAAAAAAAACATTGCAGCACATTACATATATAGCATAATATGTCTACTACTTCTTTCCGTTCTGTGCCTAACAAGTGTCAGAAATCATTGTTGAACATACATCTAATTGTACAGTACTTAGGTAAACGTATCCTGAATCTCTGGATGATTAGGTGTTTACAAATGTTGACAACAGAGCCACCATTTGTAAACAGCCAATAATTTACAAACGTCTAATTTATTAAAGTGGAAAGTTTATTAGGAAAGCCATGTTTATTCATTTTTGCATATATGGAAAAATATTCCAAGGACTTTTTATTTCTTATAATATATATATATATGCGAACTTTCGCTTAGTTAAAATATGTTTATGATATATTCCAACTTCTTCGCTGCAGCTACCGTAGGCGAAAAATTCTTTCTTATTGTAAAAGGTGGAATAACACCACATCTGTCTAGTGATGTTCCCTTTCTGAGCTTCTTGGAATCCGAAAGGGGGCAGCACTGGACAGATATGATGGTTTTACACTTTTCACCAAAAGAGAAACTTCAGGTTAGTTAAAATATATTTGTGGCAGTTCGCCTATGCCTAAACACTGCTTGACGCTGGTATTACTGTAATTTCCACCTCCTCGGCAGTCTCCTGGCTCAAATCAGTCAACGCTGTTGATTGTATTTTAGATAAAGCCATGGCTTTGATAAAGTCTGTTCAGAGTTGCCTCTCCTATGAATTTCCCATTCATAACGGCTAAAGAACTAGAAACATTGAGGTCTGGCATTCCGACAGAAGGTGTTACTGGACAGATCTGGTGTTTTTTCACCTTTGTACCATAAGGGAAAATTTTGTCTCTGCGGTAACTACAGTGAATTTTCCTTTTAACCGTTAAAATA
>NC_142934.1:111094643-111102143 GCF_046866305.1 Octopus bimaculoides | reverse complement strand
AATTTTGAAAGAAGTCTCTCTATACAACTCGCTTTTAAACATCGAAAGTCTATGGGGTGGGGGTCCACCAGAATAAAATAGTAACCAAAGTAAATGCGAAGCGTTTATATAACAATATTCATAACATCGACTGTATTGCATCATAGAATTCACCATGAAGTAGAGCACCAAAAAATGTTAATCATTTACAGATAGCCACATGAGACAATATACACGTACACCTTTCATCTATCTATTTTCGAATAAGCGTATTTTTAAAAAATATCTTCGACTGTGGTTATTGAGATTAGAGTAAAAGCAAAACGTTGGGTCCAATGTTAGGTGGTCTCATTAGATATTTGGTTAGTTATTATCTAATATACTCTTCCGCAGCATATTTAAACGCATAATTCTACACACGTATGAATACTTCGATGATTGCTGTGGGAATGATGATGATGATAGTGATGATGATGACGATGATGATGAACATCATGATGATGATGTTGACAATGATGATGATGATGATGACGATGATGATGATGATGATGATGATGATGACGATGACGATGATGGTGGTGATGATGATGACGATGATGATGAAGATCATGAAGAAGATGATGATGATGATGACGATGACGATGATGGTGGTTGAGATGAAGATAATAATTATGACTTTTATATTGGTGATGTTGACAATGACGATGATGATGACGATGATGATGATGATCATGATGATGATGATAATGATAATGATGATGATGATGATGATGACGATGATGATGATGATGATGATAATGATGATGATGATAATGATGATGACGATGATGATGGTGATGCGGCGGAAGAAGATAGAAATGACATTAATATTCATAAGAGCAATAACAATGAATATTTTGTTGCTAGCTGTTCTGTTTAGGGACCCCCGTCATCCCTAATCAAGAAGGCTTATGAGCAAAAGCACTCCAACTGTGACAATCCCATCTTTTATTAAGACACACTGCATTCAGAACAGCATCACCTGATATGCCCTCTCCGTTTTATTTGGCTCAATGATTGCTATAATGACGACGACGACGACGATGGTGATGATGAGGGTGATGATGATGATGATGATGATGATGATGACGACAATTACGACACTGAAAATAATGATGGAAAAGATTTTGATACTGCTGCTGCTGCTGCTGTTGGTGTTGAGGGTAATGATGGTGATGATGATGATGATGATGATGATGACGAAGATGATGGTGAGGATGATGGCGTCGATGGTGCTGAAAATATTAATGGCGGAAATGACAAAAGCGTAGAGAAATAAAGATAGACATTACAAAATAATAGAAGAATTTATATACACACCTACATTCATATATACATATATATACATAAATAAATACATAGTTACTTATACGTACATACATTTGTATATACATACATACATACATACATACGTACATACATATGTACATACACATATATATATATTTATGTATATATATACACATAGATACATAAATAAATATATACATACGTACATACATACAAAGATACATACGTGCATACATACGTTCGTACATACATATATACACACTCACGCACACTCACACATATACACATAAATACATAAATACATACCGATATATGCATATGTTTCTATACATACATACACACATAAAAAAATATGTATTTATATCTACATCGCTCTCTCTCTCTCTCTCTCTCTCTCTCTCTCTCTCTATATATATATATATATATATATATATATATATATACACACACATATATATATATGTGTGTGTGTATATATATAAGCAAAAAAGGAAGCAAATATACAAAAACAAGCAATAGGAAGAAAGAAAAACATTTTTTTCCCCTCAATACCAGCAACAATAAGATCTTGACGAAGCCGATTACACACTGGAATATATTTGGAATATATTTTACAATTTCAATTGTAAAATATATTCACAAACGTTATAGTTCGATAATCACAATATATATGTTGAATTTTTGTTTGTTGCATGATTTATTTTATTAAAATTAACTTTATACTTTGGGTGAGAGATAAATGGTTCGGCAGTTTCCGCTATTCTCCTAAATGTTCGGCTGCCACCGATTGATGTCTATAAATTATTCTTTCTAAGCTTTTGGCTGTGTGGTAAGACGTTTGCTTCCCAACCATATGGTTCCGGGTACAGTCCTACTGCGTGGCACCTTGGGCAAGTGCCTTCTGCCTGAGGCTGACGAAAGCATTGTGAGAGAAGCCCGTCGTACGTATGTATCTATGTATGTCATTCTATTTCTAGTCTATTTCAGTCTATTTCTAGATTTCTTGCCAATAGAGAAAGAACCAGTTTCTAACCTAGATTGGAATTTCAACATGAACAACACGGTATTTTTGTGTGTATGTATGTATGCATGTATGTGCAGATTTGTATGTTTTATGTATGTATTCACATGTATATAGTTGCATATCTAGACATGCTCATATATACTTAAATGATAAACTTCTGGAAATTTTTGGAGATTTTTACGGTTCCATTGATTGGATCTGTAGTCTGCGAAATAGCTTTCTCCTTTCTAGTTGATGTATGTATGTATGTATGTATGTATATGTTTGTATGCATGTATGTATGTATTTTTGTATGTATGTATGTATGTATGTATGTATGTATGTATGTATGTATGTATGTATCTATCTATCTATCTATCTATCAGGCCCATCACTCTGCTCAACGCAGATTTGAAAATTTTGGCCAAAGTAATAGCCGAGAGGTTGGCGCTTGTCATCGATAAACTGGTCGACAGGGCGCAAACATGCGCCGTGCCGGGCAGAAGTATCCATGACAACCTCCACCTCATGCGCTACATCATGGACAGGGTAGTTAAGGATCCTGGCATGGGTGGGGCGCTGATCAATTTAGATCAATCTAAAGCCTTCGATAGGGTCGACCATCGATACCTAGCGGCCGTCCTCAGGGCAGCTGGCTTTGGTCCCGTCTTCCGCGGTTGGATCGCTGCCTTGTATAGCGGCATCCGATCGGTAATACGGGTAAACGGTCACCTGTCAAAACCGTTCGACATCACGCGTTCGGTCCGTCAGGGATGTCCCTTGTCGGCGCTTCTGTATGTATTGACGATCGAACCACTACTGCGGAAGCTGGCGACACTGAGGGGTATCCCACGAGAGCTGCGTTGCAGGACGAGCATGTCTGCATATGCGGACGATGTCACCGTCATAGTGTCGAGTGAAAAGCACGTCGAGATGCTAGGCGAGACACTTAAACAATACGAAACGGTGACAGGAGCAAAAATTAACCCGGAAAAGTCAGTGGGTTTGTTACTCGGCACCTGGAGAAGCAAGCCCATACCGTCCAACAGTGACTCCGTAGTGGGACGCTGGACGGACGGACCGGTTAAACTGCTCGGGGTCTGGTTCAGTCCGGACCTCCAAATGGATAAGAACTGGGACGAGATCACCAGTAGAGTGATCAAACTCAGCCAAACATGGGCTGAGAGAAAGTTATCTCTAAAAGGCCGGGCGGAGGTGGCTAATGTGTATATCGCATCAGTCATCGATTACCGCCTGACCGTCGTGCCTTGTCCCGATGCCACCATCACGAAACTAGAACGCATACTTTTCCGCTTTCTGTGGAAGGGTGGCGTTCCGATGGTGAGGCGATCCATTTGCTGTCAACAACCGTTACGTGGAGGACTGGGGATGCCGTGGTTAATGATGCGCAGACATGCGCTGAGACTGCGGCATCTCTGGAACTTCATTGACGACGGTGAACAGGTGTGGGCGCCGTTTGTGAGGCACGCCTTCCCGCAGCTCGTCTCACTCACCGAACTGCAAACATGGATCAGGAAGAGACCGAAACTGGGCGAATGGCACCGCGAGTGTCGCCAAGCTCTACAACAGCTCTGCCGTCCGGGATCAAACTTGTGCAACTTCCAAACGACCAATGCGTTCTATAGAGGACTAGTGGAGGGGAGGTCTGACGACACTCTCGGGGCAAACCTGGGTGTCGACGAGAAATTCTTAACCCGCCTTTTCAAGACGACGTTCGGGCCGGGGCCTATGGATAATTTCCAGAGATCCCTGGCTTGGCAATGCTATCGAGACGCACTACCAGTTCGAGAGAAGATCTACAGACACGGTTCGAAAACCACCGGACCGACCTGCCCGAGATGCGGTCAGAGCGACGAAACCGTTCTGCACGCACTCGTGCAGTGTCCAGATATTTCAGAGCTGTGGACCTTCGTCGAACGGCTGTTGTCGCGTGTGGGACGAGCCCACTTATCAGCCGAGTCTATCGTGAATATTGTTCCGCCACCTTCCTTTAAACGGGAAGGAAAACGGTTTTTGTAACACTGATAGCTATGGCAAAAGAATGCGTGTGGTGGACGCGTTTGAAAGGTCTACAAACAAACACTTTCCTCCCTGGTCAATCCCTCGTCAACTTTTTCAAGTACCACTTGAAAAGGAGGATGAGGATAGAGAGGAAGGTGTTGTCGAATGAAAGTTTCAATAAAAAATGGGTAAATGTGGCAAGAATGGTAAGAATGAAAGACGACACCATTTTAAGCATAGACTTGTAACAAAAAGAGACAAAAAGAGAGAAGGTACTTACTTTCATGTACCTTTAAAAAAAAAAGCCTGAGGTGACCGTGGTCTTTTCCGTAGGCTTTTCTCTCCACGGATAAACCTAATCTGTTCCCCGTTTTTTTTACATCGACTGTGATACACGATCCCTATTGATCGCCCCCCCCCACGTTTTTTTTTTTTTTTTCCCGCGATCCCTTTTGATCCAAATCATCCCGCCCGCCAAAGCTCTACTTTGTAATTTGTCCATTTTCTGTATTTAGCCCTGTGTGGCTATAATAAAAAGATATCTATCTATCTATTTATCTTATTTCTTCATTGCCCACAAAGGGATAAACCTAGAGGGCACAAACACGGACAGATAAACAGATTAAGTCGATTACGTCGATCCTAGTGCGTAACTGATACTTAATTTATCGACCCCAAAAGGATGAAAGGCAAAGTCGACCTCGACGAAATTTGAACTCAGAACGTAACGGCAGACGAAATACCGCTAAGCATTTCGCCCGGCGTGCTAACGTTTCTGCCAGCTCGCTACCTTCTATCTATCTATCTATCTATCTATCTATCTATCTGTCTATATATATATATGTATATATGTACATATATACATATGTACATATATACATATATATCTGTACTTATGTTCTTCACCAGCACTGCTTGGAAACAGGTGTTGGAGTGTCTATCTCCCTGTTATGTAGCGTTTCGGCAAATGTGACCGATAAAATAAGTGCCCGGCTTTAAACAAAAATTAAGTACTAAGGGTTGGTTCATTCAGCTAAAAAATTCTTCAAGGCGGCGCCCCAGCATGGCCGTAGTCTAATGACTCTGAAAAAAAGCAAAAGGTACCAAATCAATTACATTGGTGAAAATACTTGACTAGTACCGAAAGGATAAAAGACAATATCGATCTCTGTGGGATTTGAACTCTGAACGTAAAAAACTGAATGAAATATCGCTACGCATTTTGTCGGCGCAGCAACGATTCTGCAACCTTATCGACATCCATAATACGGTTTCAGATTTTGGCTCAATGCCACTAATTTCGGGGTTGGTGGTATGTTGATTTCATTGACCCCAGTGCTCAAGTGATACTTGTTTTATGCACCCACGAAAGCATGAAAAGCAAAATCGATCTTAAATAAAATAGATGTGCCCCTTTTTAAAGCCTAGCCAGGCTCATGGGCTCGGTTTCCCGGTTTCAATGGCGTATGTGTTCCCCAGCTGGACGGGACGCCAGTCCATCGCAGCATTACTCATATTTGCCAGCTGAGTGGACTGGAGCAACGTGAAATGAAGTGTTTTGCTCAAGAACACAACGCGTCGCCCCGTTCAGGAATCGAAACCACAATCTTACGATAATGGTGCTGACACCCTAACCACTAAGCCACGCGCCTCCACCAACATCGATCTTGACGGCATATAAACTCAGATGAAATATCTATGCGCATTTTGCTTAGGGCGGTAACGATCCTGCCACCCGGCCGACTTATCGACATCTACAGTCCGGTTTCTAGTTTTGGTGCGAGACCAACAAGTTCAGGGGAGGGTATGAGTGAAGTACATTGACTCCAGCATTTTACTGGTACTTATTTTATCGACCTCGAAAGGATGAAAGGCAAAGTCAACATTAGCGGAATTTGAACTCCGAACTTAAAAACACACGAAATACAGCTACGCATTTTGTCCGACGCGGTAACAATCCCGCCAGCTCACCGACTTATCGACATCTGTTTATGAAGGTAACAGTAATCTACGAATCTATTTAGTTCCAAGTTTTCACCTTTCGAAGCTTCACAACAAGTTCAGTTAGTTTTATGATCTGCCATGCTTTCAGATACATTATCCTGTTGAGAATTCTATGAGCATTACCGTGTTTAACATGTTTGATGAGAACATTTTAAATGTCTGAGTGATAATTTTGTATTTCGTTTGACTGTATTTCGTCAGTCAGTCTGTCTGTTTGTCTGTGTATGTGTCTATCTGCTTTCATGTCGATATATCTATATACGGGTTGTATCAAAAAAGTTTCCGGACTAATCCTGTAGCGCGCCAAAAGATGGCAGCACACGGTTGCGTGCATAATGAAAACTAGCAGTGACCTTCATGAGGCATTGTGCCAAGTAACGCCGCTGGGTTTACTTCGTAAGTTGTGAAATTTGTGTTGTTGTGATCACATGTATGCTGTAGTCTACGATTTTTGTCATGGACAGGGAACTGAATCAAAGAGCCAACGTGAAATTTTGTATTAAACTTGGTAAGTCTGCTACAGAGACATTGATCATGCTTCGGCAAGCTTACAGCAACGAGGCAATGGGTCGTATGCAATGTTTCGAGTGGCATGGGTGCTTCAAAAGCGGAAGAACGCCTCTGAAGGATGATGAGCAATCTGGAAGATCTGCTCATCGTTTCTTTTTTTTTCGACGTCCGCGGTATTGTGCATCAAGAATTCGTCCCTCAAGGCCAGCCCGTTAATGGAGAGTTCTATCGCGACGTTTTGGAACATTTGAGGGAGGAGATTCAGCGAAAGCGACCGGTTCTGTGGAGCGCGAAGAATTAGATTCTTCACGACGTCAAAGAACCCTGTCACTGAACTCTCCTCATACGGGAGTATCTCACCAAAAGCAACATGGCATCGTTTCAGCACGCGCTCTATTCACCAGATTTAGCACATGCAGACTTCCCTCTCTTACCCTAGATCAAAATGCCTCTCAAAGGTTACCCTTTCAGCACCGTTGTTGAGATCCAGAACGATTCGCAGAAGGTCCTCGGCTCGCTTACGGAAAACGACCTGCAGGCCGGACTCCAAAAGTGACAGATATTATTCAAATTTCTTCTACATCTTTGCTCTTTGGAATCTGATCCTGAAGGAATGTTTTTGCGATCTAGCTTATACCTTTTAAGTCCAGATT
>NC_142934.1:111087143-111089643 GCF_046866305.1 Octopus bimaculoides | reverse complement strand
GGAAGGAGTGGGTACTTTCTTAAAAATCACATACTTTCATGCTGAACTTAAGCGGGGTGCTTGAAAACGTCCCGCTAGTGTAGTGATTGGGGTAAGCTTGGTCTGCAATATATGCGCACGTGTATATTTATCACGAGGTAAGCTCATTAGTTACCGGCGGAGCTACTTAGCGCAAGGTATAAGTTTGTCAGACAACACCATGTTCTTAATAGTCAATGATGGTCACTAGTGGACAGCCATAATATCCCTGAAACAGGTGTAAGACTATATCTATTTCTTTTTCCTTATAATTCTCCTGAAAACCCCCTCACAGTCTTGGCTTTGTTATCTCATTTTGTCTAATATATACATATATATATATATATATATATATATATATATATATATATATATATATGTGTGTGTGTGTGTGTGTGTGTGTGTGTGTGTGTGTGTATTCATACATACATATACACGTACATACACACGCGACAGCAACCCCACATATATAAATGTATATATTTACATATATATATATATATATATATATATACTGATCTATTAAAATGGTACATTAGAAAGACGTGTTGGACTTCTGTATTGGCACGACACACCGGAGTGACGTATAATGTAGATACATCGGAATACCGATTACGTATCAGAATGACGTATGGCGCAATAGTTGTTTCACTGACAGAAGGAGAATGGAACTAAATCTAAGACATAGCACCACTCGGATTATCTTTGAACTTTTCCTAAGTGTGTATTATTTATAGCATTAAGACATTACATTGTTGCATAATGACCTTCTTCAATTATTCTGTCGCTCTTCTGAGAGGAATCCTAAAGTTATCAGACACTCAAGCAACGAGACGTTTCAAAAATATTTATGGATGACAATGGAGTCAGGTTTTTGTTAGTACACTTTTAGCCTATATGTGTATTTGTGTGTGTGTTTGTATGTGCGTATGTGTATGCGCATGCTTATGTGTGAGTTGGTGCTTGTATTTGTGCATATGTGTGCGTGTGCGCAAGTGCGTCTCTGGAGAACTGTTGTATGGACAATAAGCTGTCTTTCAAATATATCTTTAACCGCTAAAAAGAAAGCTTTTAGCTAGAAAATGAACGATCAAAAGAACGTGCTTATTAAACAATGACCGAGGCGCGTATAATAATAATAATAATAATAATAATGATAATAATAATAATAGCAACAACAACAATAGTAACAATTATAATAAAGATGTCTTTTAATAGCCATAAGGGGTCCAAGACATTGAGGACAATATCAAAGGAGGAAATACAATACTGCTGATACTACTACTACTACTACTGCTACTACTACTACTACTAATACTACTACTACTACTACTACTACTACTACTACTACAACAACTACTACCCCTACTACTACTACTACTACAACGACGACGACAACAACTACTACTACCACCACCACCACCACCACTACCACCACCGCCACCACCACAACCACAACAACCACCACCACCATCACAACCACTACTACTACTACTACTACTACCACCACCACCACTACTACTGCAATAACAACAACAACGGCAACAACAGTAATAATGGTATTTCTCTTAGCTACACGTGCTTGAAGAAATACCGAAAATTACAAAGAAACAAGCGCTAAAGCGAAGGCACCCGAAGACACGCGTTAGGATGAAGAAATGATAGGAAGATGGAATTGGCTGAAGGACGATAGTATGTGATATACAGGAAGACAAAATGAAAAGTTCTTAAACACCAAGAAAACAAATGACAAAAATATTGAGACGGAAACAAATAAAATGGTACCACGAAGAACAACAATAAAAACACGAGGTATGTCATTACCGCTAATTAGAAATTGTAAAACCTTCGCCATACTCTTTACTCTTTATTCTTTTACTTGTTTCAGTCATTTGACTGTGGTCGAGCAAATCGACCCCACGACTTATTCTTAGTAAGCCTACTACTTGTTCTATCTGTTTCTTTTGTCGTACCGGTAAGTTACGGGGACATAAACACACCAACATCGGTTGTCAAGCGATGTTGGAGGGACAAATGCAGATACACAAACGTATATATAACTGAAAGAAGCCCGTCGTATATATATATATATATATATATATATATATATATATATATATGTATATATATATATATATATATAGTTTTAGGGAAAAGAACCAAGTTTCATGAACTCATCTTTATCTTTATCTTATGATATTTACTTTGTATTTTATTATACTCATTTATTGTGCTTTTAATTATTAATTTTTCTATATGTGATAATGGATTTTCATCGATAAGTTCATGAAACTTGGTTCTTTTCCCTAAAACTATATATTTATATTTTAATCTGTAAAGCTCAATTGAATTTTAGTTTTTTATAAATTGATTTTAATTGAGTTTTTACCTGTAATTTTGGATTTTTTCCCTAATATTATTATTATTATTATTATATATATATATACGATGGCCCTTTTTCAGTTTCCATCTACCAATCCAC
>NC_142934.1:111072143-111084643 GCF_046866305.1 Octopus bimaculoides | reverse complement strand
AATATACCGACCCCGAAGGTATGAAAGGCAACGTCCACCTCGGCGGAATTTGAACTGAGAACGTAGCGACGGGTGAAATACCGCTAAGCATTCTGCTCGAAGTACTAACGATTCTGCCAGCTCGCCGCCTTAATAATAATAATAATAATAATAATAATAATAATAATAATAATAATAATAATAATAATAATAATAATAATAATAATAATAATAATACTGCTAATGACGATAATAACAATATAAATTACCGCAAATACTATTATTAATAACAATCTTAACTTTTATGACAACAACCGCAGTGATTATAATTAAAATTATGAGGATAATCCCATCTATAATATCATTAAATGATTAATAATATTAATATTACCATAATTAAGATATTAGTGTTATTATTGGATAATTGCTGTGGCTGGATTGTTGATAACGTTAATAATGGTTCTGAGAATGTCGAAACTGCTGGTGGTGAATGACGGTAGAGTAGTTATAATAATATTAATAGTAATGAAGATTCTAAAGATAATGATGTTAATAAGAATAATGGTGACGAAGGATGGAATGAAATTCTAAGGTAGGTGTAAATGAAGACGACGGTGATTATAATAATCGTAATAATGGTAAAGATGGGGGGGTTGTCATAAAAGTTATGTTAAAAGTGTAAATTAAGATGAAGATGGTAAATTGTTGATAATGGAAGTATAATTGACCGAGATTGCTAGGGTTGTATAAAACCAGGCCAAATGCACCATAAGTAGTTATATTATATTTCATGTTTGTGTATTCAGATTTGTATATTTACTCTTAGCTTACTCATTCCCATGTATAATATATGCAGAGAATTTCAATGGTAGTATATGTTATGTTGCTTGTGGTGCTAGATGTTCATTGTGTTAGGGTGTATCTTTTAACCTTTCGTCTACCAATGGGTCCAATGGACCCATCTCAGTTTTTTTCAGTTGCTTTTTCTTACTGTTTATATTATTTGATTCTGCTGATTTCTTGTGACTCTTATTTTTACTTGACTGTCTTTTATTTGTCAAATGGGAAATTTTCCGTATGTTTTTAAAATCTAGAAAATTTCACTTTATACATTAATTACCGTATGGGTCCATTGGACCTTCGAATTACATTCAGACAATGCTCTTGACATTCTAAACAGAATAAAAGCCGTATCAAATATTACTATGCAATAAAGCGGACGGCATACGGATCAGAAACAATGGAAGTTACCATTATTTTCTTTGGAATTTTTGTTACTTTTCCCTTCGTTATTTTCTTGCTGTAAGAAATATTCTTCTTTCCTGTTTATTGTATTTGAAATATTAAAATGTCTTTAATGATTTTATGACAGTTTCTATATGAACGCCGTTCAAAATCTTTATCACAAAACCGCACAACACGTCCAGTTGTGGAGCATGCGCATTATCACTTTTTGCGGAAGATTTTCTTCATCAACCAAATTATTGTTTATTTAGGTTTACTTAGTGACGCTGACGAATTGGCATTAATTCCTTTGGAATTACAACAGTTATTTTCTTGTTTCGTTCAAGAAACTTTTTGACACATTTTTAATCCATAAATAGTCTCCATTACTCTCCATCGAACCTTTTTAATTAAAGGTAAACGAAAACACGTGATGGAACTTAATATTTGGCATATCATTTTTCGTTGGAAATTAGAAATTGATTAGATTAGATTTCATCTACAGAACAACTTAATACAACAATAATGAACTTACGACGTACATTCCAGAAGTTTTGAGACGTTTATAGGAGAGGCAGTTATACCTGCCCTGCGCTATGTTATTGTAACTTTAGTTTATCATTATTATACATCTGATCAGTTGACCAGTAAGCTTTGCTTTTTTCTTTTTATTCTAGATTGAAGAACACGCATGTAATAACACTTTGAACAAATCCTACTCAACACCGACTAGTTTGCAGAATGCAGCCGAAACATGAAGACAATTGCTATTATATATTATATCTATCTATCTATCTATCTATCTATCTATCTATCTATCTATCTATCTATCTATCTATCTATCTATCTATCTATCTATCTCTATGGACAGACGGTAGACGTGTCGGCTCCGTAAGTTTTGACTTTTTCATGTTTTAAAAAGTTTGTTTGTAAAGTTTATTTTATATACAAAGTTGTATAACAACTTGTAGACTCTCTGGTGCAAGTTTTTTGCGACGGAAATCTGCCCTGTGTGGCACATTTCCAGGATATAAAAACCAATTTCGGCTTTCTAGCCATTTTTTTTTTGAGACGATGGCGTCTTGTAGCCATGAACATTTTTGTGAAACGAACGCTGCATTCTACAGTGTTTCGTTCGAAAAAGGATTTCCTAGTCTTTCTTCCTCACAGTTAAAGGAGAGAATGGAGAAAAAGAAAAACTCTGCTGCTACAGCAGTCTTGCCTGCCAACGTAACCAGTGACAACAACAACAACAACAACAACAACAACAACAACAGCAGCAGCAGCAGCAGCAGCAGCAACAACAAGGACACAAATGTCCTTGCTAACAAAACCACTGTCCCCACCACTGATACCACCACTACCGCCACCACCACCACAACGAACTTTGCCGAGGCTTTGAAGCCTAGGAAAAGAATTTTGAATATATCGAAAGAGAAATTACTTGCATGCAAAAGCATGCTAAGTAAAAAGGACGTTACAGTCCATCTTCAAACGCCCGCGAACTTTAAGATAAACATCGATAAAAAAAACTATCATCTACAGAACCATTAATTTAAAGACAAAGACAGTGGAAAAATTCACCCAAGAAAATGTTGAGAGGTGCTTAAAGCCGATTTGGTCTTACAAAACTTACATAACGAGAGGATGGAAATTCGGAACAATAGAGGTAAAACTAGACAGCGAGCAGCGAGCGAAGGACCTCTCCACTAAGTCATTACAACATGAGAACCTGCTCATGATCCCTACGTACCTTGGTCGTAGGGTTACGAAAATAAAAATTTCGAATGTGCCTCCTGAAATTGAGGAAGAATGGCTAGTATCTGTCATATGTCTAGGCATAGAGGAGGAGATAAACATATTAGAAGCATCTCCCGTTTACAATCAAAACTGGATTGACCAGGAATTTCAACTCCTGGTACAAATTGATCCAGCAAACTGGGAAAAAATTCCACATAAAATCCAATTAACTGAGGATCCAATTTTTCATGTTTTCGTCGAAAGCAGAAGGCTAGTTTGCTACGTTTGTAGTAGCAAAACTCACCTTCAAAAAACATGCCCAGTAGCACAGAAGAAAAGGCAACAACAACGGCAACAATACAAAGAAAAACAACAACAACAACAACCACAAGAAAGCACAAGATAAAAACAGCGTTACTGCCTACACCGCCATATGCACAACTGGTCAAGCAGTTGTACAACGAAATGGTAAAACGCCAGCAGCCAGCAACACAGCCGAACCAAACAACAACACCACCAGTACCACCAAGAACAGAATCAGCACCATCACCACCACCAACACCAACAACAACAACCCCACAAGAAGGGAACACGAAAAAGACTCCCACCCCACCCCCAAAAACCCAAACACCACATCCCAACTGTCACGAAACAGCACCAACACCACCAACAACAAAATCAACCCACACAAAATAGACCCCAACACCCTTCCCCTCCCACCCTCCGATTCCTCCGACATGTCAGATGAAGATGACACAGAGGCTTGGCAAGTGGCCACGGGGGGAAGAAGCAAAAGGGAAAAAAAAAGAACGGAAGAACAAACAAACAAAGCGGGGAGGTTTACCAGCCCCGAAACCAACACATCCACAGAAAACAAAAGCACCAACACAAACGCACCAACACAGAACCCCACAACAAGTTTCACAGCGATAAACACAAACAATCCAGACCTAATGAAATTCATTAGGTCAAACACTAACATAACAGATAATGACACGAAAACAAGCAATCACCCACGCACAACACCGCCACAACACATCAAAATCATACATGTAACACGGAGCACATACAATACACTGAAATCTCTCTACCCGGATACAGTAGGGAGATTCCAGAAATATTCATCAAAAAAACTATACAAAAATCTTCTGAGAGAAGGTTGTGAGGCCAAGAGCCAAGAACTTTCGGACAGTAAGTAACTCTCTCTCTCTCTCTCTCCTTTCGTGTGTAAAACACAAATTTTGATAGAATCATGGTGAAGATTGGCTGTGTGAATGTGCGTGGCTTGGGGTCGCCTTAGAAACAAGGGTACCTCTTAAATGACATCAAGTCACACAATTTGGATATCATAGCCATTAGTGAGACCAGACTCCATGAACCGCGGGCCCTAAAGTCCATGTTTGGCGGACAGTTTAACATTTATTTTTCTCCCTGTCTGCCGTGAATGGGCGGTAGTGACACGGCGGTTCTTTTTCGCAAGAGTCTGGATCTCCAAGTAAAGACGATATTTACGGACCCGGAGGGTAGACCAGTTGTCCTAGATGTGGACGGCAGCGATGGAGGCGCTTTTCGGTTGCTGGCAGTTTATGTGCCTCCTTTAACAGGTCGGTCAGGCTTCTTTCGACGTCTAGAAGTATTCCTGGGAACGTCTCGTCCCTTACTTTTAGTGGGGGATTGGAATGCTACCTTGGACACGCATCTAGACTACGTGGGGAGTGACAAAACTAGAAGGGGATGCAAAGGCCTCATATACCTCCTCAGACGCTTCCAGTTGTCTGACAGGTACCGACTCTACCACCCAAATGTGCCAACGTGGACTTGGAGCAACCGCATTGGGTCGTCGAGATCGTATCTAGATAGGATAGTGTGTAGGACAAGAGATAGAGATAGTTTAGGATGTCCACAGTTCCACATAGTCAGCTACACGGATCACAAACTTGTGACGTGTACGCTAGACTTAGATAAGGCAAATAGGCAGGGTCCCGGTTACTGGAAACTAAACGCGTCTTTCCCGTCGAGACCGGATTAGCACGTTCGTAAAGAGGGCTTTGACGAGAGCCATCGTCAACAACAAATGGTGGTTTGTCCTCAAGAGAGCAGTAAGGGCGGAAGCAATAAGGTATAGCAGGGCACTAGCTGTAGAGAGGAACATAGTAGAGGGGGAGGTAATGATAAAGTTAGAAGAGGCATTGCGAAGTGCCATCGCATCCGACGTTTTAGCGGCGAGGTTGGCCCTCGACCAACACTTCAATGCTAAACACGAAGTTTGTGCTGTCAGGGCAAGGATGCGTGCTCTGAGGAATGAAGGTGTTGGAGCCGCGCGAGAGGCCCGGGTGGCGGAGGCGCAGCGGGGTAACAGAGCCACCATCCGGTCTCTGGTAGACGAACAGGGGCGCGAATTGCTCGAGCCGAGCAAGATGTGCGAGTCGTTTCAGCGGCATTTTGCCCGGTGTTCGGGAGGAGTGGCGAGCGAGAAGGCAGGGTGGACTTTAGTGCCTACCTGCACAGCTTGCCACGACTCTCGGCAACAGAGGCGGAGTGCTGCGAAGGGGTCATCACGGCAGAGGAGGTGAGGGACGCGATGGCGGGTTGCTCGACGGACAAATCTCCGGGTTTGGATGGTCTGCCCTACGAGCTTTACAACTGTATGCCAGACTTGTTTGGAGACGTCTTGGCGGCCGTGTACTGCAACTGGCAGCAGAACGGGAGCATTCCCGGTTTTGTGAGCCGAGGAGCGGTAACGCTGCTGAAGAAAGATCCAAACAAGGGGGACGCCATAGATAACTTTAGGCCCATCACTCTGCTCAATGCAGACATGAAAATTTTGGCCAAGGTGTTAGCCAAGCGGTTGGCGCTTGTCATCGAGAAACTGGTCGGCACGGAGAAGACGTGCGCCGTGCCGGGCCGGAGGATCTATGACAACGCTACATCATAGAGAGGGTAGTTAAGGAACCTGGCATGGGTGGGGCCCTGATCAATTTGGATCAATCCAAAGCTTTCGATAGGGTAGACCATCGATACTTGGAGGCCGTCCTCGAAGCGGCCGGCTTCGGTCACGTTTTCCGCGGCTGGATGGCTGCCTTGTACACAGGCATCCGTTCGGTTGTTCGCGTCAATGGACGTCTATCGGGACCCTTCGACATTGCACGTTCGGTTCGTCAGGGATGCCCCCTGTCGCCGCTCCTGTACGTATTGACTCTCGAGCCACTACTGCGGAAGCTGGCGACGCTGAGGGGCATCCCGCGAGAACTGGGGTGCGGGACGAGCGTGTCGGCATACGCGGACGACATCACCGTCATAGCGTCTAGCCACGAGCACATCGAGCTTGTCGGCGAGACACTGAAAGACTACGAAGCGGTGACGGGAGCGAAAATCAACCGGGATAAGTCGGTGGGTTTGCTGCTCGGCACCTGGAGAAGCAAGCCCATACCGTCCGCCAGCGCCTAAGTAGTGGGACGCTGGACGGACGGTCCGGTCAAGTTGCTCGGAGTCTGGTTCGGTCCGGACCTGCAAACGGAGAAGAACTGGGACGAGATAACGAGTAGGGTGGCCACTCTCTGCCGGCAATGGTCCGAGAGGAAGCTGTCCCTAAAAGGTCGGGCGGAGGCGGCGAACACGTACATCGCGTCCGTCATCGAATACCGCCTGACCGTGGTGCCTTGTCCCGATCGCGCCATCACCGAAATGGAGCGCATCCTCTTCCGCTTTTTGTGGAAAGGAAGCGTTCCGATGGTGAGGCGATCCGTTTGTTGCCAACACCCGCTGAAAGGAGGGCTGGGCATGCCGTGGTTGATGATGCGCAGACATGCGCTGAGACTGCGACATCTCCGGCTCTACGTAGACAACGGTGAGCAGGTGTGGTCGCCGTTTGTGCGACGCGCTTTCCCGCAGCTCGTCTCCATGACCGAGCTGCAGTCGTGGATCAAAAGGAAGCCGAGGAATGGCGAATAGCACCGTGAGTGTCGCGTTGCTCTGCAACAACTTTGCCGTCCCGGGTCGACCTTGAGCGGCTGCATCACAACGAAGTCATTCTATAGAGGATTAGTGGAGGGCAGGTACGACGACGATCTCGGGGCGAACCTGGGCGTCGACGAGGAATACCTGACCCGCCTGTTCTGGACGACTTTCGGGCCGGGACCTATGGACAACTTCCAGAGATCCTTGGCCTGGCAGTGTTACCGAGAGGCGCTACCCGTTCGGGATAAGCTCTATAGACACGGCTCGCGAAATGCGGGGCCGACCTGCCCGAGATGCGGTCAGAGCGATGAAACCGTTCTGCACGCACTCGTGCAGTGTCCAACCATTTCGGAGCTGTGGGCTTATGTCGAACGACTGCTGTCACGTGTGGGACGAGTCGGTTTATCAACCGAGTCTATCGTCAATATCGTCACGCCTCCTTCCTTTAAACGGGAAGGAAGAGCTGTATTTATCGTACTTGTGGCTATGGCGAAAGAATGCATCTGGTGGACGCGTCTGAAAGGATTAGAGACAAATACTTTCCTCTCTGGTCAATCTCTCATCAACTTTTTCAAGTATCACTTGAAAAGGAAGGGGAGAGTAGAGAGGCAAGTGTTGTCTACCAATGTTTCGAAAAAAGATGGATACATGTAGCAAGAATGGCACGTATAATTGACGAAGCCACCTTGACCATGATTCTATAAAACGTTTTAAAATTTTGTAAACAGAGATTTACTTACGTTTCTTGCATAAAAAAAAGGAATTTTATTTAACAAACTGTGACACTAAGGACCGAGGTTACCGTGGTCTTTTCGTAGGTTTTTCTTTCCACGGATAACCTCCCCATTTATTGGGAATTTTTGTATTATTTCGTATTTTGTGTAAATACCCCAAACGTTTTGCGATGTATTTTTTTTCATCGTTGTCCCCACTTTGATATATTTTTGCACTCCTTAGTTCTTGAGTACGTATGATAGTTCAGGTAACTGCATAATAAATTTGGTGGTTTCCATTGATCTAACTTTCTAAGTAATTTTACAATTCAGGCGAATGACAGATGTCGATTATTACAGCCCATTTCTTCCTTTGAATCTTCTGCTGTGAGGCTTCATTTTTCTTCCAATCACACATTTCATTCATTTCATATTTTCTCACTGAAAAAACCTTCAAGTGCTGTTTGAAGAAATTGGATATGCAATAATTTTCACAGTGAAAATAACTTTATATTTTCCTTGATGATGGTGGAACTACGGAGATAAAATATTTAAAGCTATATTTAGAAGATACTGCATATGATAAAAAAAACTGGATAGTTAGGACACTATTGGACAAATGGTTTGGAATTTGGCTGCGTAGATAGGTAGCGCCACTGGTTATTTGATAATGTCATCGGTGTAAATGGCAGAGATGGTTAGGGGTGGGTAAGTAAGATTTACCCAGTCCTTGAATAGTATTTTATTTTATCGACCCCGAAAGGACGAAGTGCAAAGTTCACATTGGCAATATTTAAACTCAGAAGGTAAAGAATCGGAAAACATGCGTTTTAGCGTTTTGTTCGACGCGCTAAAGATTCTACTAGCTCGCTGCCTTTTATAATAATACTATCTATTAAAGGCACAAGGCCTGAAATTTTGGTGAAGGTGACTAGTCGATTACATCGACCCCAATTGTTCACAAGTACTTAATTTATCGATCACGGTTGAATGGAAGGCAAAGTCGACCTCGGCGGAATTTGAACGTAGTTGCCTTTTTATATTAATGATAATTCTTTCTACTAAAAGCACAAGGGCTGAAACTTTGTGTAGTGGATTGGTCGATTATATCGACCCCAATACTTGACTAGTGTTTTATTTTATCGATCCCGATAGGACAATCCATTCTACTATACGAAATTCTGGGGGAGGGAGAGAGCTAGACGATTAGATCGACCTTAGTGTTCAACTAGGATTTAATTATCCTTTTCTACTCTAGCACAAGGGGAGGGGACCAGTCGATTAGATCGACTCCAGTACGCAACTGTTACTTAATTTATCGACTCGGAAAGGATGAACGGCAAAGTCGACCTCGGCGGAATTTGAACTCAGAACGTAAAGACAGACGAAATACCGCTAAGCATTTCGCCCAGCATGCTAACGTTTCTTATTTCTTTATTGCCCACAAGGGGCTAAACATAGAGGGGACAAACAAGGACAGACAAGCGGATTAAGTTGATTACATTGACCCTAGTGCGTAGATGGTACTTAATTTATCGACCCCGAAAGGATGAAAGGCAAAGTCGACCTCGGCGAAATTTGAACTCAGAATGTAAAGACAGACGAAATATCGTTTAGCATTTCACCCAGCATGCTAACGTTTCTGTCAGCTCGCCGCCTTAGAAAGGTAGTATATTCTTTTCTACTTTAGGCACAAGGCCCGATATTTTGAGGGAGAGGCCAGTCAGATCGAACCCCAGTTCATAACTGGTAATTAAGTTATCAACTCCGAAAGGATGAAAGTGCCTCGGCGGAATTTGAACTCAGAACGTAACGGCAGACGAAATAATGCCTGTTCGGAACATATTTATTTCTTTATTGCCTACAAGGGGGCTAAACATAGAGGGGTCAAACAAGGTCAGACACGAAGGGATTAAGTCGATTACATCGACCCCAGTGCGTAATTGGTATTTATTTAATCGACCCGAAAGGATGAAAGGCAAGGTCAACCTCGGCGGAATTTGAACTCAGAACGTAAGGGCAGACGAAATACCGCCTGTTCGTAACAAAATATATTAACAATCTGTCTGTCATCGATATATCCTAATATCCTGTAACCTATCTCTCGACGTAAGTCCTGTCTTGTAACTATTCTAATGTCAAAAGCTATACATAAAAAAAAAGAAAGGTTATTATCCAAATATTCACTTAAGAAATATTTAGGCAAATTATAATAACAATGAAATTTGTATCGTAAAAGAAATACAACAAATTCAATAAAAGAAATAATCATTACAGTTTTTATTGGTTTGTTGTAAAGTTTATAAAATTGAAATTGATATTTCCATACAAACTAAATGTATCAGTAATCTGCATGTTTGGTTCCATAATTTTCTAGGCAATTTTAGTAAGATTTAGTCAATCGAAGAATAAGTGACAAATGAGGAAATAATTGCAACCAAATCGTTGGTGAAAATAAGTAATGTTTTGAAGGTGGGGTGGGGGGGGGATGGAAATGAAGAGTTTGATGTTATTTGAATGATTCGAATATTTAAGTTGTATAATGAAGATATAGCTTAAGCGAAAATTTCGCGATCCATTATCATTGAATGACAGTAATATTGTAATTGATAGATAAATAGTATAATTTTTTCTGGTAACATATATTTATTGAAGATATGTAAATGAATAATGTGTTCTATTTAATCTTATTTTAAATTAAATATTTTATTTACGTGTGTTTGTAAATATAAAACAAAGTATATACAAACACAAACACACACAGAAAGACAGACAGATAAAGCGACAGACAGACAAATACACACATATCTGTTACTTGTTACAGTCATTAGATTGTGACCATGCTGGGGCAACCGCCTTACATATATAGGTACATATATACATACACACAGACATATATATTTATTTAAATGTGTAGATATATATATTTAAATGTGTATATGTGTGTGTCTACATGTAAGTATGTAAATATATGTGTGTAAACGTATATATATATATATATATATATATATATACATGATTGTTAATTAGTTTAAAGTGATAAATAAATGTTAATCATTTGTGTTTATTTAATTGCGATTCAACCTATAAAAAAGTTTTGTTTTTTTACTATTTTAGCTTTTTTACTATTTCTAATTGACGTAAATATTTAGCAAAAGAAATGAATAAATAAATTAATAAAATTTAATTAGCATTTGCAATTACTGACTGCATTAATAAAACTATAGTAATGAACGTCACTTAATTTAAGAAAATATTTGCAAAGAGCATAATGACTTCAAAATTTGTCAAGGCCAGCATTTTCGGATGAGGGGGTCAAGACGATTACATTAACCCCAGTGCTTAACTGAAACTTACTTTATCGATCCCAAAAGAACGAAAAGCAAGGTCTACCTTGGTGGAATTCGACTCAGAGCATAAGGACGGACGAATTGCCGCTAAGTATTTTGCTCGGGGGTGCTGACGATTCTGCTCGCTCGCTGCCTTTTATGCTTACAAAGAGTAATTCATGAGCAATTCCGGAAGGAGCTTCGGGAAATCTCTGCTGAGACGCTTCGGAAAAAAAGAAAATCCGTTGGAAAACCGATTATAGCAAGCAACTCCATCTAAGAATATCTGAAGAAGGAATTGTGTTCCGAAATATCATCGGACTATGGATAACTATATTTAGTTACATCTGGGTGCGTGTAGGTTCATTTTTGATATGCTCATCTTATGTTTATAACAAAAGAAAAAGAGATAGAGAAAGAGAGAGAGAAGAGTGAAAAAAGGGAAAAAAAGGAAGCTGCACGTATAATACATAACTTAGAAGCAGCGCGTACCAACACACACGTGATTGAGACATAGCCGACCTCACGCACTTCTCATGAGGAATTCCGGAAGGAGCTTCGTTAGACCACTGCTGAGACGCTTCTGAAAAAAGAAAAGCCGTTGGAAAACCGATTATAGCAGAGACTCCATCTAAGAATATCTGAAGAAGGAATTGTATTCCGAAATATCATCGGACTATGGATAATTAAATTACAACAGGTATATAGTCCATTTTTTGTATTATAGTGCATTGTTGTACCATTCAAAACTTTTTATTCTTTACAAAGAGTATAACGATTTTAGCATTTGGTATTTATAGGGCGGTGAGCTGGCAGAATCGTTCTCACATCGATCAAAATGCTCAACGGTATTTCTTCAAACTCTTTACGTTCTGAATGCAAAATCTACCGAGGTTGAATATCCTTTTCATTCCTCCGAATTCGATAAAATAAGTACCACTCAAATACTGGGGTTGATATACAGTTACAGGGACTCGTTTTACGAGATCTCCGGTTTACGGGTTTTATTTTACTAGCACAAGAACCACACTTTGAGCGAAGTGCAAAATTTTCTTCTACCATAACAAATGATTCTGCATGTTACCGAGAAATTTAAAGAGCAAACAGAAAAAAAAAAAAAGATTCTTCTAAGCAAACAATTCTAGATTTATTTTTTTAAAAAGAAATCTACAAGTGCTTGTGAATCGGCACATATACAGACATGCATACATACATACATACATACATACATACATATATATATATATATATATATATATATATATATATATATATATATATATATATATATATATATATATATATATATATGTATATATATATATATGTATGTATATATATATGTATGGAAATGATCCATTTCTAAATCTCACAGAGGGACTTAAGCAGCAGTGTTACGATAAAGTAGTTGTATACTGTCAACCTACTGCTATTTAGCCCTAGGAAGCTGGACCGCTTCCTGTCGGCCTTTGACAGGCTGCTACTTCAGGCTGATGACGAGCAAAAACTCAGAAACATGTCCCTGAATGCAGGCTAGGCTCGGTGGAAGTGCTTGTCT
>NC_142934.1:111054643-111067143 GCF_046866305.1 Octopus bimaculoides | reverse complement strand
GATTATATCAACACCAGTGTTTCACTGGTGCTTAAAATACGTAAAAACACAACTAGAGACAAGTACGGGACAAAATGCCAAAAGAAGTGTAAGTCCTCCTCAGTTGTCGACTGTTTTTTACTCCCTATTTGGAGATTTCGACGACAACACTTCATAAGACAACAGCATCCAGAGATTTCTAAAATATAAAATTTGTGGAGAGTTTGGGCTTCGAAGTTAGTTATATATGCTCGAAGAGGACCAGGCTTTGTGATGAAGAGCTGAGATTTCTGCGCTTGTTATGGCAGTTCTCAAGGTTCATGCGATTTATTAGGAGTTGATCTTTGCATCCATATGAGCCTTGTCTGCATCCTTTTCGTTCGGTGGGAAAGAGGTTATTCTCTTCCATAAACATATATGTTTTCTCCACTAGAATAGATGTCAAAATCTTATAGGTAGTAGAAAAACATGTTATGGGCCGGTAGATTTTTGGGTGTTTAGTTTCGTTATTTTGGGGCTAAGTAATACCATCTGCCATCCAATGGGGAGTTTTTTCCGGGTCTTTCATAATACTGTTAAATAGTATTACTAATATTTTGTGTGCGGACGAGAGTGATGAGAGCCAGAAATTTGGTACTCTCTCAATTCCAGGGGATTTCCACTTATGAGCCTTCGTTAGTACCCTCCTTAGGTCGGTGATTGAGATGTCTTCCCATACCTGTTCTTGTAGATTTTTGTAGGCATCTTGGGTGCGTTTGATCCAGTCTGCATTTTCATTGTATGGTTTCTCATCACTCCAGATCCCTTTCCAAAAGTTTTCAACTTCTTCCATTAGGGGTGAATTTTCACTGGTCATTTTTTCTTTCCCTATAATTATTATTGTTGTTGTTGTTGTTGT
The DNA here is from genome assembly GCF_046866305.1 of Octopus bimaculoides. NCBI lineage: Eukaryota > Metazoa > Mollusca > Cephalopoda > Octopoda > Octopodidae > Octopus > Octopus bimaculoides. Next base: position 111,066,266 of record NC_142934.1, on the reverse strand, counting down.
TTTTGTTGTTGTTGTTATTATTATTATCATTATTACCATCATCATCATTAGTTGATCGAACAGCTGAAATACTATGCAGCGTTGAAACTGACGGAGAACCATTTACCGATGTCTACCTTCTGCAGCCAGAATCTCAGGAATATTTTGCACATTATACAGCAACGCTACTCGCTTGGAATTGCGACGTTCTAATTAGTCTTATACTTGTTAGTTTCGTGGAGCGCAGCTTCTCAAGACTTATGTCGAAGAAGTTAGTTATATAACCAAACGTCCAAATAAATTTGAATATAAATCTAAAGGCAGCGTCTGGCGGTAATATTTGTAGAGTTCTCATTAGCTTACCAGAGAAGCTTTCTTTTTGTTGCTGTTATCTAACATTATGCCAAAGTCTGTCGGGCAAGTAATTTCTGCAACAGTGCACAATTTCTTTTATTCTTTACCTCAGAGCATTATTGCACGGCAATAATTTAGCTATTATTTCTAGCTGTTTTTTTGCGACCACGTAGGATCTCCTTAATTGGTTCGTGCGTGTGTGTGTGTGTGTGTGTGTGTGTGTGTGTACATATGTGTTTCGTGCTTAGTGGTTGCTTGTTTCTGCCTGTGTAAGTGCGTATATATATATATATATATCTGTAGAAAAGTACCTTTGTTGCTGAACGCGTTTTGCTCAATCCTGGGGTGCAAGTCGGAAGTGAGGTTGGAAGTCGGAAGCGGTGCTTATCGTCGTCATTTTTTCTTTCTTTTCTTTTCGTCTGAGGAGTTCACAATCTTGCCTTTAGAATCCGCCATCACCTCTGTAATTAAATCTTATTCACACGTCTGTATTGTCGAGATCTCTGGCTGGTCTGGCGTGTTCTTAGAATTTCCAACATGAAATTGGAGAGAAAGAATGGAAGAAGGAAAGAAGGAAAGGAGCTAGAATAACAGAAACAAATAACGAAAGAAGAAAGTAGAAACGGACGGAAGGAAGGGAGGAAGGAAGGAAGGAAAAATGACAGAAAGAATTTCAAGGAGAAATGAAGAAAGGAAAGGAAGACGGATGAGACAGTATATGGAAGAGACAAAGATAGAAAAATAGACGAAACGGAAGCTAGAGGGCAAGTGGTGGGAGAGAGGGGGAAGAAAGAAAGTAAGGAAGGAAGGAAAGAATACAGGGGAGAAAAAAGAAAGAGAGACAGAATGAAAGAAAGGAAGAGAAAGAAAGAAAGAAGAAAAGAAGCCAAATGAGAAAGAAATAAAATAGAAAGAACGAATGAATGATTGAATAAACGAATGGATGGAGTTATGGAAATAGAGATCAATAACCCCTAAGTAGCAGATCAAAACAATTGAGTCTGTATAAAGGACTAGAATTAAAAGGTCAAACAACTGAAGTAACGGGGTTAATAGATAAATGTAGGGCATTTGTGTTTAGTGTATAAAAAGGGTCCAGTCCCTTTACATGTGTGGTTAATATATAAACATAAGATATTTATGTTTATCTTACGTTTATCTCTTACTGTTCTTTGTTCCAGTCATTTGACTGCGGCCCAGTGAACTGTTTAATAGACCAAATAAACCCCAGCATATATATATTTTTTATAAATTTGGTATTTATTCTATCGGTCACTTTGCTGAACTGCTATTTTATAGGGTCATAAACAAACCGAAATCGGCTGTCAAGCAGTGGTGGGACGAATGCAAGAACAAAAACGCAGAAATATACGTATCTACATACAAGCATACATACATAGGTACATACATACATACATACATACATACATTCATACATACAAGATGTGGCTGTGTCGTAAGAAGCTTGCTTCCCAATCGCATGGTTCCGGGTTCAGTCCTACTGCGTAACACCTTAGCAAAAGGCGTCTGCCTTTTGCTATACCATCGGGCCGACCAAAGCCTTGTGAGCGGATTTGATAGACGGAAACTGAAAGAAGCCCGTATATATATATATATATATATATATATATATATATATATGTGTGTGTGTGTGTGTGTGTGTGTGTGTGTGTGTGTGTGTGTGTCTTTATGTTTGTCTGTGTCTGACGCCACCGCTTGACAACCGGTGTTGGCGCTTTTACGTCCCTGTAGACTAGAGGTTCAGCAAAAAAACCGATAGAATAAGTACCAGATTTTAAAAGAATATCATAGTTTGGATTTGTTCGACTAAAACTCTCCAAGTTGTTGCCCCAGCAATGCAGCCAACAAATGATTGAAACAAGTAAAAAGATAGTTACTTCCACATAGTTACTGTCTGCCAAATTTACTCTCAAGGCATTGATCGGCCCGGAGCTATAGTAGAAGATTATATTCTTTTTTACTCTAGGCACAAGGCCCGAAATTTTTGGAGAGGGGGCCAGTCGATTAGATTACTTCCAGTATGCAACTGGTACTTAATTTATCGACCCCGAAACGATGAAAGGCAAAGTCGACCTCGCCGGAATTTGAACTCAAAACGTAAAGGCAGACGAAATACGGCTAAGCATTTCGCCCGGCGTGCTAACGTTTCTACCAGCTCGCCGCTTTAAGCACTATTATATATTAAGTATCCACCTTGAAGTCCAGTCCTAACTGGAAGATAAAACATAAAAAACTGGAAAATTTGCTTCTCCCACGTTCTACATAATCTATTTAGAAAGTTGTATATATAAAATCGGCGACAACCGTTATTTTATATCATCAATATTCATTATATCCAAGATCTCCGTGTATTCATCCAATTTGCATATACGTACAAATAAGCATATTTGTACAAACAGATAATTTTATTATATAAGAAAATGCGAACATTATATACTTTTAACGATTAGCCAGACATTTCTTTTCTCTTGTGTAACTGTATAGTAATTACATGCTTGTATATATATGGATCTATGTGTGTGTGGGTGTGTGTGCGTGCGTAGTGTATATATATATATATATATATATATATATATATATATATATATATATATATACACAGACGTACACACACTTTCAAATATGCGCGCGCACGCATGTGTGCCTATACATGTTTACATGTGAGTGTATGAATATACGTTTAATACATGCATGCATAAATGTATTAGAAGCACATTGAGCAGCGTTGAACGAAGTACACATGTATACAATCATATTTGAAATGTCTATTCTTTTATTCTTCTGCTTGTTTCACTCATTTGACGGCGGATATGTGGAGACGCGGAGTCATACTTTCTGGGGTAAGCAAATAGGCCGCAATCAAATGACTGAAGCAAATCAGATATAGCAGTTACTATCTCAGGATAAAAATCGTGTTAGTCAGTGTAATTGCTGCAGCACCTCATTCGGTTCATATCCTTAACTAACAAGATCTACATAGCAGTCAGTTACTTTACGTCACGCAAGTGACAAATATAATAACCCTTTCTACTGAAAGCACAAGGCCTCAAATTTGAGGGAAGGGATTAAGTCGATTACAACGACTCCAGTGCGTGACTGGTACTTATTTAATCGATCCCGAAAAGAGGAAAGGCAAAGTTGAAAGTTGACCTCGGCGGAATTTGAACTCAGAACGTAGAGGCAGATGAAATACGACTAAGCATTTCGCAGCCATGCTAACGATTCTGCCAGCTCGCAGCCTCAGTGAGGAGAATTAACATTTTTTTTCTACAAGGCCCGAAATTTTCGGAGAAGGGACCAGTCATTTAGATCGACCTCAGTATGCAACTGGTACTTAAATTATCGACCTCGAAAAGATGAAAGGCAAAGTCGACCACGGCAGAACTTGATCTCAGAAGGTAAAGACAGACGAAATACCGCTAAGCATTTCGCTCAGAGTGCTAACGTTTCTGCCAGCTCGCTGCCTCACAGGCAAGTATAATAATAATGCTACAAATAGCACAAACCAGGCTCACGTTCCTGTACGTCCTAAGTACGCACACATCACAATACTATCTTTATATATCTGACCAACGATGGCCTCTCCCGTCGAAGACAACGACGTTTGAGCGAGCAGACTCTTTTTTGTTTTGGCCAAACGACCTGCACAAATTATTTGTTTATAGTGATCAATGGTATGTGCTGCACATTACCTCACTCCTTCTAACAAATCGACGTTGCCTGAACCGGCGCACGATGTACCATCTAACACGAGATGAAGCGTTTTGCTCAAGAACACAATACACCACCCGGTCTAGATATTGAAACCATGATCTTGGTATCGCAACACGCTAACCACTAGGCCATGTGCCTGTCACTGATGAAAGAATCACAGTAATTAATTCATTACCTCCGTCTTAGCGAAGGCACAGGTATTGTTTCCAGTCGTGTTTGTCCATGTATAAGATATCTCAAGAACTGCAAGATGGATTCGGATGAAACTTTCAGGGATGTTTGGCCTCCTGATTGGCACGAACCGATTAGATTTGGGATTGAACCGATACCGTACAAGGATTCTGGATTATATTTCCTGTTTTTTTTTTATTTAATTTTTGAGAGTGGTCAGGTTCATTTTTAGTATTCTCGTTTGTGAGAGCATTCGAGTTTATTTCAGATATTCTCATTTTAAAACAACTCACCTCTGGCTAATCGTTGAGAGGATGGTGGTGTTGCCTTGGCGGAGGTTTGCGCTCTCTGAGTGCTCTTCTTTTATTTTACTATTCATTCAATTTTTACTATTTATTTTATTTTTACAATTAATACAAATATCAATATTAATAATAATTAAAATATTAATATTAATTTTCATATCAGTATAAATATTGATATCTAATATGTTTCAAATCGGATTTTTTTTCTCCAAGTACTGACCGCATGCGCAATAGCGAGGAGGACGAAGTAGCCGCTACAATGTACATCATCTGCTTCTAACAAATAAATGAGTTCTGGGGTTACCAAGTCTTTTTTCCCCATTTGCAATCCTCAGATGAATCTATCTATCTATCTATCTATCTATCTATCTATCTATCTATCTATCTATCTATCTTATTGCCTACCTGCCCGTCAGCCTGTCTGTCTGTCTGTCTGTCTGTCTATCTGTCTGTCTATCGATACGTATATGCGTGTGCGTGTGTGTTTGTGGCTCACACGAACTTCACAGAAGCAATCCTTAAGGGGAATAGCAAAAATAGGCAAGACTTTGAGATGTAAGAATTATCCTTGTTTTTATTCAAATTCCAGTGATGGAACTTTCGTTTTTTGTTGTTTTTTTGATAGAAACCGACTCCCTCCGACGAAAAATAGTAACAATAAAAATATAAAGACATATATACTGAAGTACATACACACACACACACACACACACACACACACACACACACACACACAGACGCACACACACACACATACACACACACACACACACACACACACACACAGACGCACACACACACACATACACACACACACACACACACACACACACACACACACACACACACAAGCCGGCGCGTACATAAGCTCACAATCACACACATGATCGTTCTAAAACCATTTCATTTCCACCATTAACTATTTCTGTGCCTCCTGCATTATTTTTGTTTTGTTTTGTTACTTATTCCTCATTACTTTGCCGGATCTACATTGATTACCATTTTATAGAATGCAAGGCATTATTAAGAACCGTGTGTCTGCCTGGCACTGGTGTAGAACCTGCTCTATTTTCTGTGACTGCCATGTAGCCATATTGCCGAGACACGTCCTATTATTTTCAAATCTAGTTAGACGCCGCTAACGCGTTTATGAGTTGCAAATAAAGAAAAATTAGATATTATAAAAAGATAACACAGAGGGAGAGAGAGAGAGAGAGAGAGAGAGAGAGAGAGAGAGAGAGAGAGAGAGAGAGAGAGAGTGTGTGTGGTGTAAATAGGGTCGTTGAAATAGAAAGGAATAAAAACAACAAAGCTAGATTTGATGTTTCCCGTCGTTGGACATAATAAGATGTACATTCTTAATCGTGGCACTATCTCTGGTGGCTGTCCAAATGTTGCTGCTTTACTGCTTGCCAAACCTTTCTCACCTGTTTTGCTTGATTTACCGACCGATAAATAAAAATGATTATAAGGAGTCATTACTCACCCATGCACACATACACATATACATCCATATACACACCGATCTCTCTCTCTCTCTCTCTATCTTACACAGACACACACACAGAGGCGTGTACATGTATTGGGATACATATATATATATATGCATACTTATACACATACATACGTGCTTATATTCAAACGATTGATAATATGTATAAATGTGTATGTTTGTGTGTATAAACAATCAAACGATAAATCGTGTGTGTGCATAGTTCAGATATATATATGTTTACGTATTTTTATGCAGACAGTTGCAAAACGGAGGGTAAATAGCAAAAAGTATGTCACATCTAACCTATATCTTTGGGGTAAGTGGGTGCTCATTATATATATATATATATATATATATATATATATATATATATATATAATCTATCTATCTCAGCATACATAAATGCATACATATATATATGTATATGCATGTGTATATGCATATATATATATATATATGTATGTATATGTATATGTACATACATATATACACATTTATACACACACACACACACACACACACACACACACACACACACACACACACACACACACACACACACACACATATATATATATATATATATATATATATATATATATATATATATATATATATATATATATATATATATGTGCGGGAGTGGCTGTGTGATAAGTAGCTTGCTTACCAACCACATGGTTCTGGGTTCAGTCCCACTGCGTGGCACCTTCGGCAAGTGTCTTCTACTATAGCCTCGGGCCGACCAAAGCCTTGTGAGTGGATTTTGGTAAACTGAAAGAAGCCCGACGTATATATGTATATATATGTATATGTTTGTGTGTCTGTGTTTGCCCCCCCCCCCCCTCCACATCGCTTGACAACCAATGCTGGTGTGTTTACGTCCCCGTAACTTAGCGGTTCGGCAAAAGACACCGATAAAATAAGTACTAGGCTTCCAAAGAATAAGTCATGGGGTCGATTTGCTCGATTAAAGGCGTTGCTCCAGCATGGCTGCAGTCAAATGACTGAAACAAGTAAAAGAGTAAAAGAGTATATATATAATACAAACATACATATATATATATATACATACATATACATACACTACAAATATGCGCACACACATGCTTATCCGAATATTTATATATATTCGCTCGTTGCTGATGTCCTGTACTTAATCTGTATTTTCTATTTATCCATAATCGAACCCCGCGCAGCCTTGTCCGCATTAAGTTCTTGCCTTTATTTATAGTTTTTGCCACTCCACACTCTATTTTCTTTCTTTCTCTCTCTCCCTCTATAATCCTCTACATTTTCCGTTCCCCCACCCCTCGTTCTTTGCTGTTCCCTATCTGTCTTTCTTCCACTCCTTCTCCTTCCTTCTCACTCTCTTTGTTTCTTCCCCTCATCCTCCCTCTTGTCCTTCTCCCCCTCTGCCTCTTTGCTCACACATGACTACAGTCCATATCTCTCTCCTCTTTCTTTTCTAGACACGAAGTCCATCTAGCTGGATGTCCTTTCTCTCTCCTCCTATTTTTTCTCTTCTATTAATTTCAAAATTTTCTCCCAGGCGTTATCCATCATAATGCATCTTGGCCTAACGGCCCTTAACGTTTGTCTTCGTTGATTGTTTACAATGTACGTCCACTCTTTTGCTGTTTGTTCGTTTGAAGCACTAACACACCACGAATTTTATATTTTTGAAATTTCTGGATGCTCCAGATTGGAGCAACAGATTGGCAACAGATTGGACGTACAGAGTAAACAATCAACGAAGAAAAATAATAGCTACCCCTATTTTGCAGAATCGAATAAAACGTAAAAGATAGCAATGCATTTCCCTATGAATTCTTTGTTTTTCTTAAGATCAAAGACTATCATCTGAGAGTAGTTTGGATGTTATTACTATTTCTTGTAGGATAAAAACGGCGAGCTGGCAGGAACGTTTACACGCCGGGCGAAATGCTTAGCAGCATTTCGTCTGTCGTTACGTTCTCAGTTCACATACCGCCGAGGTCGACTTTGCCTTTCATCCTTTCGGAGTCGATAAATTAAGTACCAGTTACGCGCTGGGGTCGATGTAATCGAGTTAACCCCTTTGTTTGTCCTTTTTTGTCCCCTCTATGTTTAGCCCCTTGTGGGCAATAAGGAAATAAGAAACGTTAGCACGCCAAGCGAAATGCTTAACGGTATTTCGTCTGTCGTTACGTTCTGCGTTCAAATTCCGGCGAGCTAGACTTTGCCTTTCATCTCTTCGGGATCGATAAATTGAGTACCAGTCAAGTACTGGGGTGGATGTGATCGATTGTCCCCGTACTCTACAAAAATCCAGGTCTTGTGCTTTATAGTAGAATGGTCTATTTCTTGTAGGATAAATCAAACATTCCATAGAGATTCTCTCGTTTGTTTGTAATAATCAATCGTTCGAAACGCGGTTGCGTTATACACTTTTCTTTACAACATTTCCAAGCGGTTTAATTGCTATTTCTTGTAGGACGAATCATTGCATAGAGACTCTTTTGTTGCCTTGTAATCATTCCTTCGAAACCCATTTACGCTACACACTCATATTTGCAATATTCCAAAGCGGTTTCGTTGCTATCTCCTGTAGGACAAATCGCTGCATAGAGGCTCCCTCTCTTTGGCTTGCAATCATTCGTTTAAAATTGGCTGAGCTATATGCTCATCTACACATTCTAAATCAATATATTTTAGATAAAATTGCATCTGAATTATCATATTTACCAGTTAATATATATATATTTATCTATCTATTTGTAATAACCATGTAGTTACAAATTGACAGCTATTTTCATTCGTATTCTTTAGATATATATATGTACATTTGCTGTTATATAATTTCAATATTTTCTTCATTTTTTTCCCCTAGAGTTGCTCTGTTTAATTTCCGCCACATCACTAAAATATAATGTTGAAGTTATGAAAACACGATCGAAAATAATACGTTTCTTTTTTCATTTAATCTATCTATCTATCTATCTATCTATCTATCTATCTATCTACGTTCATATATATATATATATATATATATATATATATATATATATATATATATATATATATATATGTATGTATGTAAGCGTACACATGATTATTTTATTTTTAAAATGTACATTATTTATATTCTGTATATTGATTATTTATCTGAACAAAAAAAAAATTAAAAGCATAGACAACAACTACTGCTAATATATGTATCCTAAAATTTATTTGAAAGAATAATTTCCCTTTGAAAGTATTCCAACGTGTTCCACGTGCCATAGGTGGCGCTTCTGTCAAATAGTATTTGTACATATACAAAAACACCGAAAGAGAAAAACTGCTCGTGTGTGTGTGTATGTATTTGTGTGTGTGTGTGTGTGTGTGTGTGCGTGTGTATGTGTGTCTATCTATCTATCTATCTATCTATCTATCTATCTATCTATCTATCTATCTATCTATCTATCTATCTATCTATCTAGCCATATATCTATCTATCTATTTGATCTATATATCTACATATTTATGCACAAATACACTTATATATATATATATATATATGTATATATATATACATACATATACACACACACACACACACACACACACACACACACACACACACACACACACACACACACACACACACACACACACACATATATATATATATATATTGTGTATGCATGTATCGTCGTTGCTATGGCGTAATGTTTCTGCTGAGTTTTGATTGACATCTCCCTTTCAGCTTCACTTTCTCTCTCTCTCTCTCTCTCTCTCTCTCTCTCTCTCTCTCTCTATATATATATATATATATATATATGTATATATATATATATGTATATATCTTGTCTGATAGGTTATTGATTCTTCACTATCTGTTTACGACGTGTTTGAGTGTGTGTGTGTGTGTGTGTATGTATGTGTGTGTGTGTGTGTGTGTGTGTGTGTTACTTTTGACCGATTTTCTCTTTTTCATTTGCATGACGTTTTCTCTGTGTGTCATCTATTCAGAAATCGTATTTTAATGGAAAATATTCGTTCATAATTTATTGTATGATTATTTTTGTAGATATTGTTCATTGAAAGATGTCGTCTGCTGGGGGATTTTTCTGTATCAGTAGCCATGCGATATCTACGAATCGATTGTGGTTTCTCTATACCGTTAATTAGGTTATGTCTCAGTATGCAGTCTGTTGAGTGATTTCTTGATATCATTTAGTCCGTAGTTATCTCTTTTCCTTTGTGCTATTTCCTTGCCTGTCTTTCTATATCATTCACTGGCAAGATTTCTGTGACGTCAGTAGGCTGATATTAAAGACTTAATGCAAGGCAACTTATGTTTGTCGTCTATAGCATGGTTCATATGATTTTTTTTTTGTTTTGTTTTGGTTTTTATTTTACAAGATGATCACCAGTGAGCAACATCTTTTGTTGAAGTTTCATAAAGTATAATCTTTTGTTAAAGTTTTGCAGATTAACATTTGTGTTATATTTATATATCATCCATTAGCTGTTAGCTGTAGTTATGAATTATGCTGTCGAATGAATCTCTACATCCACAACTCTTAGATTTTCCAGTTACATATAGAATGAATATTTTGTAGGTCGTCTGCTAGTTGAGATTTAGTATAATCCGTGGAAGATAATCTTTCCCTAGGGGAATTCGTGTGTCATTTAAAAGATAATTTACCTCCGTCTTTTATTGGTTATCTTTTCATAAGCTTTGTCCTGTATTCATTAAGTCGTTCTTTGAAGCAAATTGAAAGGAAAATCGCCGGCTAATTAATTTGTGGTAAAATCATTAGTATTTTGATACGGATGTGTCGTATGCTTATTACTTCTTTCCCCACGTCGTTCGTTGTGTAGATTCAATATTTTGATTGAGTGATTGTTTACCTCTGGGTCAGCTCTGGTCCAACAGGTCTGTAATCAAAGATATTCAAACCGTGACCATCCCATTTAAATGAGTGTATTACATCCCAACCTACAGTACCTTACTTAACATTAATATATTTTAAGGTGGTAATTACAAATTGAAAGATATTTGGCTGCTACTTCTAGTGGGTTGAATGACCTTTCAGAAGTTCTTACGTCGATTCCATCAGCTGCAGGTAACAAGAGATAGCATCATCAACTGGATTATGTGAATGTGTTTCCTAAACTCTTTGTTATGTAGATCGCGTATTTTCACAGACAGGTGGGTCTAAATTTGTCTGTTGTTACTCTACAGCTGTAGGTCAGTTCTGATCAAAGTTTCCTATGCCATGCATATAAGCTGCCGAACCAATAAAATCATTTTCCCTGTCATAATATGAATCTTTCTATCTCAGTATACACCCACACACACACACACAAACACACACCCGTCTGCCAAATCCACTCACAACGCTTAGGTCGGCCCGGAGCTAGAGTAGAGGACAGTTACCCAAGGTGACCGAACCCGGAACTGTGTGGTTGGAAAGCAAGCTTCTTATCACACAACCACATACATACACTGTTCCTCTCGGTAGGATCGAATGTAGAACCCCCAAGGGGCGAAAAAGGCTTCATAACAACATACTATTTTACCTGCGTCATTTATGTATCCATGAGGGCTGCT
>NC_142934.1:111047143-111049643 GCF_046866305.1 Octopus bimaculoides | reverse complement strand
TCACGTCTCTCGAAGTTTCTAGATTCGTCTGACGTAAACACCATATACAAGTGTTATGACCACATCTATTTCTGAGAGGTTTTGTAATTATATTTTTGGTGGCGCAGTATTTCCGATTGTGAAGGTGAACCCTCGATAAGCGCACAATAGCGAGAAGTCCTTAGGTTTCATACGTCCCGACTCCATGCCTATCAGCCATCGTAGATATGCATAGACGCTGATAAGAACGGAAAAAGCCAACTGGGTGCTGCTGTTTGGGTGCTGGTAGTTTCGCACGGCATTTTGTTGCGGCGACTGTACTTTTTGGCAGCGAAGGTAAACGCGCGAGTGCACACACGCATGAATACACTCACACGTGAGCACACGCGCTAAGAGGAGTAGACGTACAGATACAAAGAATGAGAGGGAGCGTAAGAGAGGCGGGAGGAGGGGGAGACATGGCAGTTTATTAATTGAACGCGATTCACTTAAATACTCCTCATTTCCTCTCCTCATATGCATAAATAGAAATGGACTCACTCAAACAACCACACATTTATGCTGAAAGAAAGAGAGAGAAGAGAGAGAGAGAGAGAGAGAGAGAGAGAGAGAGAGAGAGAGAGAGAGAGAGAGAGAGAGAGAGAAAGCATTAAAGGGTCTGATGTTGTATAAGTCAGCGTCGAATCAGCAACGCCAAATAAGTAGCGTCAAAAAGGCTGCGCACAAAAGTCTCGTATTCTGCAAGGAATAATTTACAATTTCGTAGGTTTTTTTTAATTGTTACAATGTATTAGAGATCATTCTTCGGTACTTGAACGTTATCGGGTTATTAGCTTGTGGCTCCTTACGGCAAATTGGACACTGTAAAGGTACAAGTAACCTCTAGATGTTATTATCTCGAGACCTGGAACTCATCGGGCCACTTAACCGTTTCCCTTGGCCTACAAGTAACCGAGATCACAACATTACCATTGAACCAGATGCCGCCATTCCTGACATAGTTTCTAATCTGCACTTGAGTGAACTGGAGCAATGAATAATGAATCATTTTGCTCAAGAATACAACGCGCCGCCGGTGCAAGAATCGAAACCGCGATCTTGCGGTCGTGAGTGCAACACCTTAACCACTAGGCCACGTGGCATCACTGATACTATAAAGAACATTGCTATATAGTTGGGTTTTTTTTCTCCATATTCCATCCTGTGATGCAGCTGAACACATCGTGTATAATATTTCCTAGGGTCATAAAAACATGTATTAACTTCCTGTTTTGTCGAGTTTACCGTTTCTCTGTGGACTTCATGTTACTGAAGATTTCTATGTATTGACTAAGTGGTTACTAATGTTTCGAGCGTCATGGGAAATCTTATGTTCCAAGCTGTCGGCCCGAGAACAGTCAGTGGACGTTGATTGACACGTTAGAATTACTTTCCGTTTACTATTAATGTTACTTCCGTTCCATGAAAATCTGACTGACCTCCCACCTGTAAAATACTACAGGAGTATTATGTACACACACACGCACACACACACACACACACACACACACACACACACACACACACACACACACACACACACTCGCACGTGTGTTTGAGTATATAGGCGCAGGAGTGGCAGTGTGGTAAGTAGCTTGCTTATCAACAACATAGTTCCGGGTTCATTCCCACGCGTGGTACCTTGGGCAAGTGTCTTCTACTATAGCCTCCGGCCGACCAAAGCCTTGTGAGTGGATTTTCTAGACGGAAACTGAAAGAAGCCCGTTGTATATATATATATATATATATATATATATATATATATATATATATATATATATACATACATGTGTGTATGTGTGTGTGTGTGTGTGTCTGTCTGTAACTTAGCGGTTCGGCAAAACTGTCCGACATAATAAGTACTAGGCTTCCAAAGAATAAGTCCTGGGGTCGATTTGCTCGACTAAAGGTGGTGCTCCAGGAGTCAAATGACTGAAGCAAGTAAAAGGGAAAGAGATATATAATTTAAAATAGAAGCAATAATAAAGCATAAGATATAATTTTATTTTTCAAACTGAAGCAAAATTAACTGTAAGCTGGAAAATAATATTTATTTTTACATACCTCCATTTTGTTTATATTTGAAATGTTTACTCCGACTTTTTTTTAATTGCAAAGTCTCTGATCGAATCTTGAAAGTTAATCGTATATAACACATTAGCAAGTTTAAAGTGATGTCTTTTGTGCCGTAGACCATATACCATTTCTTTGGTTTCCCGCTTCCCTTGATGCACTAAGCACATTCCTATGTTGCTTGATGGTTAAGCCAGCGCTGGTGACGGAGCAGTATCATGAAAATATGAGCCAAACTAGCAATGCTATTCCCTACCAATATGGAACCACCTGGTTCAGTCAATAAGTGAGAATCAATTTATGGATTTAAAATTAAGAGAGAGCTTAATGAAACTGTAACCTCAGCATATTGGAAATGGTTGCGTACGTGACTGAAAGCTCTGTTAAGGTATCTTTCCAAGGAATAGGA
>NC_142934.1:111042143-111044643 GCF_046866305.1 Octopus bimaculoides | reverse complement strand
AAAAAACAAGGAGAGAAAAAAATTAAAATGTCGTGGTCAGCGATCTATCATGGCGACTGCCGGACAGAAAGTTCACACAGGAGAGCTAAGAAAAAGGGTAGATATATATATATGTATATACGACAGGTTTCTTTCGGTTTCCGTCAACCAAATCCACTCACAAGGCTTTGATCGGCCCGAGGCTATAGTAGAAGACACTTGCCCAAGGTGCCACGTAGTGGGACTGAACCGAGAACCATGTGGTTAGTAGCAAGCTACTTGCCACACAGTCACTCCTGCGCCTATATATCTTTTGTCATGTACTTGTTCCAGTCATTAGGCTGCGGCCATGCTGGAACACCACCTTGAAGAATTTTCAGTTGTATGTATGGACTGCAGTACTCATTCTTTTAAAGCTTGGTACTTATTCAGTCGGTCTCTTTTACCGAACATCTTAGTTACAGAGACGCAAACAAACTAGTACCTAGTCAGAGGTGGGGGGGCAAACACGGATATACACACACGCGCTCACACACACACACACACACACACACACACACACACACACACACACACACACACACACACACACAGATAGGTATATACATATATAAGATGGGTTTTCTTTTAGTTTCCGTCTACTAAATTCACTCACAAGGCTTTGGTTGGCCTTGGGTTATTAGTAAAAGACACTTGCCCAATGTGTCATGCAGTGGGACTGAACCCGGGACCATATAGTAGTGGAGCAAGAGAGAAGGAGATGCGTGGTTTAGTGGTTAGGGTCTCGAAATTATGATCGTAAGATTGTGGTTTCGATTCTTGAACTGGGTGATGAGTTGAATTCTTAAGCAAAACACTTCGTTTCACTTTACTCAAGTCCACTCTACTGGCAAAAATGAATAATCCTACGACGGACCGGCGTCCGTTCCAAGGGAGAATATTTACCAGTGCTGTGGACTCGGAGTCGGAGTCGGAGTCGGTAAAACGCTACCGACTCTCATTCCGGTTCACAGCATCATCATTCTTTAATATAAACCAGTTATAACAGACATGCATACGGTAATACTTTGATTACAAGCGTGTGCATATGCTTTAGGAGATATGTAGGTCACAATCACTTAATTACATAAAGGTGAGTCAAAGCCGGAGTCAAATTGGAGTCGGAGTCGAAGTTTTTTCCTTCGACTCCACAGCCCTTATATAAACACTACAGAAACTGGGAAACCGGCCCTTGAGTATATCTGTATTACGCGATGCTTTAAACTTAAACCTTAAATTAGGTGATCTACGAATTCCGTCGCTCATACCAGACGTTTTTCATCTGCTACGATATAGCTGTGTGCTTTTATGCAACATGCATGTATATGAGAGGGACTCACAGGGCGAATACCGCAGTACTCAACGTTCTAAGAAGGCATACATGTTAAGTTGGTTATAAAGATTGCTATTTGGTATTAACACTGCTTCCGTCGCTACTATTTAATTTTAATAAGTCTACCGGCTTTTTTGCGACAACAAGATCGAAACATACAAACATACACACACACACACACTACGCATCCCCATCCCCCACACATACATATATATATATATATATATATATATATATATATATATATATATATATTTATTTATATACATATATATACAGAGAAAGAGAGAGAGAGAGAGAGAAAGAGAGAGAGAAAGAAAAGTAGAAAGAAAAATAGAGAAAGAGAGAGAGAGAGAGAGAGAAAGAAAAGTAGAAAGAAAAAGATAGAAAGAGAGGAGAGAGAGAGAGAGAGAGAGATAGAGAGAGAGAAAGAGAGAGAGGAAGAGGAGAGAAAACAAGAGAGACGTTAATACTGCAGTTGGTGCGGTTGACTAACCCCAAGCTAGTTAAATGTCACGTTTTCACATACCCTTCTCGTGTTCCCGCCGTAAACATCCCTTCTGATTTCATCCTTGGTTTATCGATATCTTCTTTATCGGACATATCGTTCCATGTATTAAATTGGTGGGCATCATGTGAATGATTTTAATAAATACTCTCATCATTCTTGGAAATAATTATCATTATACTTCTTCGTTTTCGTATTTGGTTAGCAAGATTCTTGATTAGTGTGTTGAAACAAATCTTGTTGCGTCTTGGGAAGGTCGTAACGCCAATAATAATAACACACGCACTAGTTCGATATCACTTCTTTATTGTTAATCAATTGGTTAATTTATCTAACCAACAAACCATTCGATCGTTTGTTTAATCTGCTGGTTAAACAACCAATCGGCTGTTACTTTGTGACCGTCCTTTCGTCGCTATTCACGACCTCGTCAATGCCATGCCACCTCCCTTCAAGATCCCTGTTAAGTCTCTCTGTGAATTAGTCTTAACTAAGACTAATTCTGAGACAGATGGAAGGCATTTGACAGCCAATCATTCGATTACTTAACTAGCACATTAAACAAACGATCGGTAAATTAGTTGGTTAGATATTTAAACATTTGACAAACAATAAAGAAGTGATATCGAACCAGTGAGTGT
>NC_142934.1:111024643-111037143 GCF_046866305.1 Octopus bimaculoides | reverse complement strand
ATATAAGCTTTCAACCATTTGAGTCTAACGACTCGCCTATACTGCTAAGCGCTTTATGGGTGCGAAACCAATGGTCATTCTATCACTGGACATAACTTTTAACTTCCTAAAATACACACAGACACACGCGCGCGCACACACACACACACACACACATACACACACACACACACACACACACACGTGTGTGTATATATATTTCTTTTCTTTTTGTCATTTTGTTGTCTCAGCTCAGCGTTGTGGCCATGCTGGGACATCGTCGTTTTGCTACACTGTTATTACTGAGAGCCTCCTCTAATATTTGGCACTTGGTGAAGAATAGAGTTTGATGTCGCTACCCTCATTTGCACCTCTTGCCGTGGAGTAGGTTCATCTGAGACTCTCGACAGGAAGAGGTCCAGCTTTGATTTAAAAACACCTACATGCACTTTGTGTAGGTCCCTCACCCTCTTTGGGAGAATATCAAAAAGCTGTGGGCCCCTGAAGCGCAATGGCATTGCTGGGATCTTTGGCACTGTATAGTGTCAACCTGTTCTGGCATTGTTGTAGCTTTGAATGCCAAATTTTGGCACAATTCCTTCCAGGATCTTCTAGATGTATATTACTGCATATCTCTCCCACCTTCGCTCAAAGGAGTAGAGTATTAGCTGCTTCAGCCTTCCCCAGTATCTGAGCTGTTGCTTCTATGTGAAGCTTCGCTGGATTGCTTCAAGGTCCGCTGTTAATCTTACACTGTTGGATGACACTAGCTATGAACAGTAATCCAGGAGGCTGAGGACGAATGTCCTCCAGAGGACCATCATGGTTTTCTGTTCTCTGGTTCAGAACGTTATTAGGATCCATCCAGCCAGTCGTCTGCACTTTGTCGCCATCCTGGTAATGTGCACTTGGAAAGAAGTATCATCACTCATGTCAATACCCAGGTCCCTCACTGATTTAGGCTCTGGGATTGTAATCCCTAGTGTATCCAGTAAGTTCTGTATTCAGTTTTGGACGCTGGTAGTGCAGGGCTTGGAGTTTTTCAGCATTAAACTGCATATTATTCTCAGTCCATCTGTAAAATGGTCCAACTCCTGCTGCAAGTGTGCAACATCGCTGGAATTCTGTATTTTCTGCAATACTTTCGTATCGTCTGCGTAGCTATATATATTTGAACATATGTACATATATATGATGGCATATGATTATCTATCTATCTATCTATCTATCTATCTATCTATCTATCTATCTATCTATCTATCTATCTATCTACCAATAAATAAATAAATAAATACGTGCGTAGTAATCATATTTAAGAATGAAAGGATATATTGTACATATGGAAAGATACAAATGTAGGAGAATATATGAATATATTTAACACACACACACACATACACACACATGCGCGCACGCAACACAAACGCATGGAGATGCACACTTATAATCATACAATAAGGCATTTATATACATTCGTAGGCTTAGGTACATTAGACAGTGTCAAAATTAATTAATCAACAATATTCATGCTTATATGCATACAGCACACACACGCGTGTATGTTTGTCTGTCTATATGATTATCTTATACAAACTCCCTCTCTCTCTCTCTCTCTCACACATACACACACACATACACACACACACATACACACACACACACACATATATATATATACATATATACGTATATATATGAGTATATATATATATATGAATATGTACATATATATATATACATGTATATATATATATATATATATATATATATATATATATATGTGCGTGTGTTTGTATATACACATACATGTGCGTGTGTGTATGTGTGTGTGTGCATATATACACATACATACATACATACATACATTTAATGTATACGTCGTTATGTATTATGAATATATATGTTTCAATATTCCAGCATGGAACTATCCATGCATATCAAATATCTCTCCAATACTGGCTAGCATTTCAAGATTGTTGTCCATCACAGCCCACGTTTAGCGCTAACAATTTGTTTAAATCTCTCTGGTCAGTCGCTGGACAACGATGACTCTACTACTACTGAGTGATTAATAAAATGATTAATATACAGCTCAATGTCTACTGTATGCTAGAATCTGTACAGAGACCATTTAAGGAAGATTTACGTAGGCTTTATCGAGCGATTTTCTGAAGCCTCTACTGGGCAATAGAAGGCTGTCTATGTAAATTTATACTTTCTGTTCTGCAGATATCACAAAAGTTTGGGACCAACGTTAATGTATGTTCATGAGACAAGCTATGTATGTATGTATGTATGTATGTATGTATGTATCTATCTATCTATCTATCTATCTATCTATCTATCTATCTAGCCCGGCAATGGGCCGAGAGGAAGCTTTCCCCAAAAGGTCGGGCGGAGGTGGCGAACACGTACATCGCGTCCGTCATCTACTACCGCCTAACCGTCGTTCTTTGTCCCGACCCTACCATCACCAAGCTGGAGCGCATACTCTTCCGCTTCTTGTGGAAAGGAAGCGTTCCGATGGTTAGGCGATCCGTTTGCTGCCAACACCCGTTAAAAGGAGGACTGGGCATGCCGTGGTTGATGATGCGCAGACACGCGCTGAGACTGCGACATCTCCGGCTCTACGTAGACAACGGTGAACAGGTGTGGTCGCCGTTTGTGCGGCGCGCTTTCCCGCAGCTCGTCTCCATGACCGAACTGCAGTCGTGGATCAAGAAGAGGCCGAGGAATGGCGAATGGCACCGCGAGTGTCGCGTTGCTCTCCGGCAACTCCAACAACCCGGGTCAACCTTGAGCGACTGCATCACAACTAACGCATTCTATAGTGGATTAGTGGAGGGAATGTACGACGACGATCTCGGAGCGAACCTGGGCGTCGACGAGGAATACCTGATCCGCCTGTTTAAGACGACCTTCGGGCCGGGACCTATGGCCGACTTCCAGAGATCCCTGGCCTGGCAGTGCTATCGAGAAGCTCTACCCGTTCGGGATAAGCTCTACAGGCATGGCTCGAGAAACACGGGGCCGACCTGTCCGAGATGCGGGCGGAGCGACGAAACCGTTCTGCACGCACTCGTACAGTGTCCCACCATTTCCGAGCTGTGGGCTTACGTCGAACAACTGCTATCGCGTGTGGTACGAGTCGGTCTATCAGCCGAGTCTATCGTGAATATTGTCGCGCCTCCTTCTTTTAAACGGGAAGGAAGAGCTATTTTCATCGTACTTGTGGCTATGGCGAAAGAATGTGTATGGTGGACGCGTCTGAAAGGTCTAGAGACAAAGACTTTCCTCTCTGGGCAATCTCTCATCAACTTCTTCAAGTATCACCTGAAGAGGAAGGTGAGAGTAGAAAGGGAAGTCTTGTCTAGTGAATGCTTCAAAAAAAGATGGGTGAATGTAGCAAGGATGGCACGTGTGAATGACGGAGCCACCTTGAGCATAACACTATAAAGGAGTAAAAAATCCAGACAAAAAACAAAAAGGCAAAAGAGAGTCACTTACTGTTATAGTTTCTGCAATGACAATATTGACCAAGGTTATCGTGGTCTTTTCCGTAGGCCCTTCTTTCCACTGCTAAACCTAAACTGTCCTCCCCTCTTTTTACAAGAGAACATTACTGTGATACACGATCCCTATTGATCGCTTTTTTTTTTCTCTCGGTCCCTTTTGATCGAACACCCCCCTTTTTTCCTTCCCACGATCCCTTTTGATCGACACCCACCCCTACTTTTTTTTTCTTCCTTCCCCCTCCTAAAACGAAAAGCTCTACATTGTATTCGTCCCATCTTTGTTGAGCCCTGTGTGGCTAATAAAAGAAATGTATCTATCTGTCTATCTATCTATCTATCTATCTATCTATCTATCTATCTATCTATCTATCTATCTATCTATCTGTCTGTCCGCTTACCCATGAGTCCGTCCATCTGTCTGTCTGTCTGCATGTCTCTCTCTCTCTGTAAGTAGCTTACTTACCAACCACATGCTTCCGAGTTCAGTCCCACTGTGTGGCATCTTGGGCAAGTGTCTACTACTATAGTCTTGGGCCGACCAAAGCCTTGTGATTAGATTTGGCAGACGGAAACTGAAAGAAGCCCGTTGTATATCTATATATATATATATATATATATGTGTGTGAGTGTGTGTGTGTGTGTGTGTGTGTGTGTGTGTGTTTGTTTGTGTGTATCTGTGTTTGTCCCCATCATCGCTTGACAACCGATTTGGTGTGTTTACGTCCTCGTAACTTGGCGGTTCGGTGAAAAATACCGATAGAATAACTACTAGCCTTACAAAGAATAAGTCCTGCGGTCGATTTGTTCGACTAAAGGCGGAGTTCTAGCATGGCCGCAGTCAATTGACTGAAACAAGTAAAAAAATAAGAAGATCTATTTAGCTATACATCTTTATGTGTGTTTCTGCGTTTCTTCTATATTTTACTTCTTTATATCATTGCATTGAGCGATTGTGTGGCATTCACTTGGGCAGTTCAATCGAATAAATCGAAACCAGTACGTATTTATTAAGTTTTAGAACTTATTCCAACGCCTTGAAGTAACGGAGACGTGAAAAAACCAGCACCGGTGGTAGGAGAAATGAAAACACGCACACGCACACAAACACACACACACACATACACATATACACACACATACACACGCACATACGGACACACACACGCAGAAATACACACACACACACACACACACACACACACACACACACAAACACACATACACACACATATATATAATGAAAATGCGGTACCGGGATACGACAATGAAACAACTACTTGTCGCAGACAAAGTGAAACCTCATCACTTGTCGAGCGAATAACATTTCGACACATCTAACAATACATACATACATACATACATACATACATACATACATATATAAATGTATGTATATATATATATATTTATATATATATATATATACATATATATATATATATATATATATATATATATATATATATATATATATATATATATATTTATTTATTTATTTATGTGTTTTAGCCAAGTGGCTGCGGTCATGCTGGTGCACCACCGTGATTTTCACGTTCCTTGCATGGCTCTTCTCCCCCACCTGACATGGTCCAATCAAGAGTTTTGATGGCACATCTGGTGTATAAGAGAATTTGACACAGCTGCCCTAAACTGCGTCTCATTACGAGCCATTTGTTCGTCTGGTATCTTGGAGAGGAAAGCGTCAAGTTTTGTCTGAAGACCTCCGCATCCATGTCTTGCATGTCTCTCAAATGTTTTGTCAGGGCATTGAAGAGCTGAGGTCCTCTGAAACCGAGGCTGCTGCAGTATCTCGTTCTTATGTGAGATGCAGTGGACGGTACCTTTGGCACCATGCAGTGGCGACCCGTGCGGGCATTCCTGTAGTACTTGATATCAAAGTTTGGCACCAGTCCTTCCAGTATTTTCCATATGTATATTATTACATATCTCTCCCGCCTGCGCTCCAGGGAGTAGAGACCTAGTGCCTTCAGTCGCTCCCTGTAGTTCATCTGTTGGACTGTGGTGATCTTTTTTGTATAGTGCCGCTGAATTGCCTCGAGTATATATATACACACACACACACACACACACATATATATATATATATATATATATATATATATATATATATAGGGAGAATTCACAAAAAACGAAAGACGAGGACAGCTGGTGTAGAAAACAAACTGATGTATTACTCTCTCTCTCTCTATATATATATAAGATTGAGTACGGTTGAACATTTGTTTATTAATCATTACAATTGTTTCGACGAAACGTAGTTCTCCAAGAATACAAGTATTTGATTATGCAATCGTTTGTTTGCATAATGAGATGTAGTTGTGTTTCTTCAGGTGATATATGAGTGTTGTCTCCGTTAGTTTAAAATTGTTGACTTCAAGGCCATCTTCTCTCTTCGTCGTAGTTTGAAATTAGTAACAGCTGATAGACACACGGTGTTTGCCGCGCGAGCGCGTTTATCGGACTACTATGGCAAACGTGCTCTCGCGGCAACCACCACGGGTCTATCAGCCGCTACTAATTTCAAACAATATCGAATAGAGAAGATGGCCTTGAAGTCGACGAAAAATGTTTCTACTACAATAATTGTAAAACGAAGCAATGTAATTATTTTAGTCTGTAGTACTGATAAAAAATTTCCTAAAATTTTTAATGTAGTATTCTGTATGGTTGTATGCGTCCGAGGAGAGCGGTTTATTTCAAATTGACGTAATGTTTGCATTGATCGATTAAATGGAGCCGCTTGAAACGGCCGTAATGCACTGATACCTGGACATCCTTGTTACTTATTTGCTTGATATATATATATATATATATATATATATATATATAAATATGTAAGACTCAGGGATCTAG
Organism: Octopus bimaculoides; assembly: GCF_046866305.1. Taxonomy (NCBI): domain Eukaryota; kingdom Metazoa; phylum Mollusca; class Cephalopoda; order Octopoda; family Octopodidae; genus Octopus; species Octopus bimaculoides. Next base: position 111,030,775 of record NC_142934.1, on the reverse strand, counting down.
GTATAGGAAGAAAGTTAGGTTCAAGCAATCCATAGTAAATAAAAAAAAACAACTTTCAGAGACAATAGTGGTTTATTGTGATGGAAGGTTAAGGATTTTTTTCGTATCGAAATACGATAAGCTGAAGAAAAGTTCTTTTTATATTTCACGGTAGGCGACCATGGTTGCCGGGTGAGCGAATAAAAATACAAGAGTTACGGAATGGAGTCGATAAGATCCGGGTTACATATGTTTCATAGTGAGCGGAACCTGAGAAGTGGTAAATAACCAGGTGAGATGTATACCGCAGGCTATTCTTCAGGCCAAGGATAACCTGATTAAATGAAAGTGTACATTATCGCAAGGAGGTACATGTAAACGCATAGAAGATATAACGAAAGCGTGAGACCTCGTTATCGTTGGAAATGGAGGTCTATATTTATTGAATGATAGTTATAGGGACGCACAAACATGACTTCAAGTTACTATTCAACGATACGGTGATTGCTGCACTTAGGCTATTGTCGAAAACCCGGTGCCCTTAATACCAGCGTGTATCTGTGTGTGTGTGTGTGTGTTTGAATGCGTGTGTCCGTGTCCTTGTTTCTGTGTCCCCCACCCCACTACCGCTTGATAACCGGTGTCGGTTGGATTACGTCCTCGTATCTTAATGGTCCAGCGTAACAGACTTATAAAATAAGTACCAGGCTTAAAACTGGGGGCTGATTCATTCGACTAAAACCCTCCGAGGCTGTGCCCCCAGTGGCCGCAATCCACTGACTGAAACAAGTAAGAGATTAAAGACAACAGACATGTAGACCTTCAGCTGTCGATGTTGTTTCAAAACTGTGGCCTACATTTTAGAACATACATACTTATCTATATTGAAATGCCGAAACCAAAATATTAAACACGGAAGCAATATTCCAAATCTTATGATTACAGTAACTCAACGAAACAGATGCAGGTCAGAGAGAATTTTCTTTATAGATCCAGACTAAAATATGACAAATAGAATATATTTCTCGACGTTATACTAATTCATATTCATTGCTAGCTAAAACCAAGTGATTTCTAATAACTTTCATAATTAGCCGACTTATTAGATAAATACTATTATAAGCCGACAATTTCCTTTGAGGAAGGAAACTCGTCGACCACAATGATGTTACATATATTAACTTAGTTCAAGTAACTGGTTACAATTCTGATATTATTAAATAGCGTTGTAGCTAATAATTCTCGAATTATGCTATTCGACAAATTAACAATTACAGTGCCTCACCGCTTATAAGTTTACAATACCCTAGCGTCTTTCTATTATATTTACTGTAAAATAACCAGCCGTCCTACCCCGATCAAACCAAATTCCTAAACATAAACTATGATTATTTCTACTTCGCCTGTAAACGCGATTGTATACCTAGATAATATTTTTTTAAAAAATACATGAATGAGTTTTTAATGAAATTTCCTAAACACTAGACGGTTTTCTTTAACGCTTTAAACCGTAGCGCCTTATATTTAGGCGCTCGCGCGCGTGTAGTAAATGGTTAACTTCCGGATGATATGGTTCCGGATGCAGTTCCATTTGCGCGGCACTTCGGGCAAGTGACTTCCGCTAAAACTTCGAGCTGAGCAAATCCTTACAAGTTTGATTTGGTCGACGGGAACTAATATACATACATACTTATATGTATGTATGTATGTATGTATGTATGTATGTATGTATGTATGTATGTATGTGTGTGTGTGTGTGTGTGTGTGTGTGTGTGTGTGAGTGTGTGGTTCTCTGTATATATACATATATTCTACATCAGAAACCGTTCATGCAGACACGTTTTTGCTCTAATCGTTTCCCCCCCTCTCACCATTGTTTTATTTCATCATTCCTTACTAGGCTCGAAGCGTCAAAGACTTTTCCATTTTCCTTGGGTGTCAAACTAATTATCCTTGTTTGTTGTTCTCTCACCTATCTCTCTTTTCTGTGGGTTTTATACAATATCCTGGGACTGCCACATTAAGTTGACAACAAGCCATCACTTTATATATATATATATATATATATATATATATATATATATATATATATATATATATATATATATATATATATATACAAAATGGCTGATAGTTAGCAAGGTGAGACACACACAAGAAAGAAGAAAGCAAAGGACCACTGATGAGGTCACAGAAGTGTGACGAAAGAACTCTGGCCGAAATAGGATTAATGTAATATAATGTAATATAAAGCTGAAGCAAATTAACACCAAATATACAGTGCGTGTGTTTTTATTGGCTAAACTGGCAATATGACCATCCCCAAGTACAACAACATATATATATATATATATATATATATATATATATATATATATATATATATATATATATATATATATATATATATATATATATATATATATATATATTAATTACTGGTGAAGGCCGGTTAATGCCGAGAAACCCAGGGTAAAAAAAACCTATAAACCGGCCTTTACCAGTAATTAATATAGACTACTATACTTAAAGTGTGCTTCTTCGAATTTATAGTTTTCTAAATTACGATATATATATGTTTCACACAACCCTTCAAAGGAATTATTTTCCTTAGTTTGCTAATGTATATATATATATATATATATGAATGTGTATATAGATATTTACGGAGATGTACTTGCATAGCAAGCGACCTGATCTGAGATCGTGTGCTGGAACGAAAACAATTGCAGCGTGGAAGGTGTTTATAAGTCATTTAAAATAACACACAAAAACGTTAGATTCACTTCAGTATTTAAATTCAATTTGCCAAAATATTTTCGTCGCTTTGATACCGCGACCTGTTCACTGACAAAATTCCGTGCTATGTATATATATATATATGTATGTATGTATGTATGTATGTATGTATGTATGTATGTATATATACATGTATGTGAGTATGTATGTGAGTATGTGTGACTGTGTTTGTTTCCTATCACTGCATGACAACCAGGATTGATTTGCTTACTTCCTGTAACATATTGTTTCCCTACAAAGTGACCGATAGAATAATTAACAGGATCAAGAACTAACTATTAGGCTCGATTCTTCGCTAAAATCCTTCAATGCGGTATCCCCAACTTAGATGCCCTGCAATGACTGAAAGAGGCAAACAATGGAAGTTTATTGGTGATTTTATCAGCTACGTACGTTTCATATAGAGTAGCATACCTGTAAAAAATGCTGCACGGTAACACTTACACACAACTTAATCGATCCCATATTTGATCAGTTAAAATGCTACACAGCCACACAGAGAGAGAGAGAGTGTGTGTGTGTGTGTGTGTGAGAGAGAGAGAGGGTGGGGGTGTTCGGGTGTGATCCGCCTTTGTGTCTGTGTTTGTTCTCCAAACACTGCTTGATAACTGGGGTCGCTTCGTTCGACTGAAATACTTCAAGTCGGTGCTACAGGATGGCTGCTGTCTAATCACTAAAACAAGTACGAGAATAATAAGATATGTACAGGGGTGGCTGTGTGGTAAGAAGCTTGATTCACAACCGCATGGTTCCGGGTTCAGTCCCACTGTGTGGCACCTTGGGCAAATGTCTTCTACTATAGCCTCGGGCCGACCAAAGCCTTGTGAGTGGATTTGGCAGACGGAAACTGAAAGAACCCCGTCGAGTGTGTGTGTATGTATGTATGTGTGTGTGTGTGTGTTTATGTGTTTGTATGTATGTGTGTTTCTGTGTTTATCCCCCCACCATCACTTGACAACCGATGTTTGCTGCACCCATAACTTAGCGGATCGGCAAGAAAGGTCCAATAGAATAAATACTAGGATTACAAAGAATTACTTCTAGGGTCGATTTGTTCGACTAAAGGCGGTGCACCAGCATGGCCGCAGTTAAATGATTGGAACGAGCAAAAGAATATAAAAGTAAAAGAAACATATGTTCATATATGCACACACACACACACACACACACACACACACACACACACACACACACACACACACACACACACACACACACACACACACACACACACACTCACACACACACACATGTATAGCAGTACCGTAAATTGCAAAAATGAGTATTAATTAGCTAGCTAGGTCTAACATTACATACACAAATTCTTGCTCACTTAGAGCTGGTATCAGATTCTATCCAGGTAATAATAACAAATTACAGGATGAGAAAAAAACAAAAAACAAAAAACTAAAAACAAAACAACAAATTAATTCATAGTGCAATTAATAGGTGCTCGTCAGGTTTTAAAACTTAGATCGTTTTGTGTACATCACATATTTTCTCTAATATAATAACAGAAAGTAAAATAAAAAGACTATCTATTAAGGTATCATTAACATAAGTTTGAAAGCATTATAAAATAACTATACAATCATAGAAATCAATATTCAGCCTATATGGACACATCGCTGTAAGGTGTGGAGGCGCAATGGCCCAGCGGATAGGACAACGAACTCACGGTCTTAGGATCGCGGTTTCGATTCCCAGACCGGGCATTTTGAGTGTTTATTGAGCGAAAACATCTACAGCTCCACGAGCCTCCGGCAGGGGATTGTGGTGAACCCTGCTGTACTCTTTCAGCACAACTTTCTCTTACTCTTTCTTCCTGTTTTTATCACAGTCTGTGTCACGCTGAATCTCCCCGAGAACGACGTTAAGGGTACACATGTCTGTGGAGTACTCTGCCACTTGCACGCTAATTTCACGAGCAGGCTGTTCCGTTGATCGGATCAACTGGAACCTGCGTCGTCGTAACCGACAGAGTGCCATGACGACGACTGTAAGGCACTTAATTACTTACCATAGCTATGTTGTTAGGAGACTTGCTTTTTAGTTATGTGGTTTTGGGTTCAATCCCACGGCGTGGCGCGTTGGTTAAGTGATTTTTGTTATACCCGCGAGCTAACAAATTTCTATTGAGTGAATTTGGTTGAAAGAACCTGTGTGAAAGCTTGATATATATATATATGTATATGTATATATATATATATATATATATATATATATATATATATATATAAAGTGTAGTATATTGCCACTTAAGTGTGGCTGACCCCTAGGGGTGGATGTTACTGTTGCTTTTAGCCCCAGGAGGACATCTCCTCCAACTGGCTTATCGACACACTACTGTGTCCTGTTTGCCAAGGGAAGTTATCCCTCTCACCATGATCTGTAGCACGAACGGATCCGGATTTCAGGGTTATTTCCCTTCGTCGGCGTTCGATAGCCACTGACCATTGGTGAGAGAGACAAAATCCTGGCAATCTTATATCTAATTTTCCAGTGAAATTCTTACTTGCAAGTAAGTTAAAACTTACTTGCAAAAGGACGTATGCGTTTGATCATATAATAATACAAATAGTATGTAAGTATATGCATATATACGTACATGTATGTACATACCTACATCTACATGTATATATAGATGCATATCTGGGTACAGGACGTCACAAAAAAACGTGGTCAAAATGAAAAACAGAACTTAAACAGAGCACAGAAAACAAACAGGCCACATAAAGAATATTTCCTTCATCAGTTGCCCCTATTCTAAACTAAGCGTTTCGAAGGTATACATATATGTATATAATTGTGTTTTGTGTTTGTGTTTGTCCCCTTACCATCGCTTGACTACCGATCTTATTGTGTTCACGTCCCCGTGACTTAGCGGTTCGGCAAAAGAAACCGTTAGAATAAGTACCAGGCTTACAAAGAATAAGTCTTGGGGTCGATTTGCTCGACTAAAGGCGGTGCCGTAGCATGGCCACAGTCAAAATGACTTAAACAAGTAAAAGAATAAAAGAATATACATACATCCACACACACACACATATTTACGCACACATACACACACTCTTATACATATACGTACATCCATGCATGCACACACGAATCTCAGACTTGACGTAGCAACACATGAGTAACGCTAATGAGTAACAATATATTTATGTACAATATCGCGAGAGGCCACTGGCTGCTTTCTCACCTATTCTAAGACTTCGTCTATATATTGAATAATAATACTCCACCAGCACAATGCCAAACACCAAAAGTCAAATACGCGCTCTCTCTCTCTCTCTCCCTCTCTCTCTCTCTCCCCTCTCTCTCTCTCCCTCTCTCTCTCTCTCCCTCTCTCTC
>NC_142934.1:111017143-111022143 GCF_046866305.1 Octopus bimaculoides | reverse complement strand
ATATATATATATATATATATATATATATATATATATATATATATATATATATATATATATATATATATATATATATATCGTAAATATACAGGGATTAGCATTGAGTTGCTTCTCCAACATACTGAAAATTTAGAAATAGCAGTCAAAAAACTACTGATTCTAAACTACAAATTTTTCTCTAAATGGATGGCGATATTTATGGCGCACATAGAACAAAAACCAGAGTGAAAAGCAAAAACAAACCTGCCTTTAGTTAATTGGATACGAACGTTTCGCGGTTAAGATATTAATCTATTCCGTCTCATCAGCCCAATATTCTGATAAATCTGAAAGTGTCTCTAAAAAAATTCACGGTAATTTGTAGTTTAGAATCAGTAGTTTTTTGACTGCTATTTCTAAATTTTCAGTATGTTGGAGAAGCAACTCAATGCTAATACCTGTATATTTACGATGATAAATGATTTTACCGATAAAGGTTTTTTTCATACTGAACTACTTGGCAAAATTGTTAATTATTAATTCTATTACTAATTGACGATTCCCTGCCCTTATTCTTATATAATCTCTCTCTCTCTCTCTCTCTCTATATATATATATATATATATATACATATACGTGTACATCTATATGTATACATATACATCTCTCTCTCTCTCTTTCTCTCTCTCTTTCTCTCTCTCTTTCTCTCTTTCTCTCTCTCTCTCTCTGAAAGTATCTGTCATTACAGTATCGAAATGGTGTACATATACATGTATATGTATACATATACATCTCTCTCTCTCTCTTTCTGTCTCTCTCTTTCTCTCTTTCTCTCTCTGTGAAAGTATCTGTCACTACAGTATCGAAATGTGATTGTTTCAGTTAGTGGAATAGTTTCATTTTTAAAGTGAAAGTATTTGACATGAGTGTTTTTGTTTCACTTTTGACATTTAATACTTAAATAGTGGAGGAGATATTATGTTGCCGTGTGCTCGAACTCTGCAAGAAGTTAATAATTTTTTTTGACTAAACACAACTGGAACCCTAAGTAAGGCATGTGTAAAATTTGAATGAAATTGGTTGCGTAGTTCTCGAGTTTTAGGGATTCACACAGACAGACAGACAGACAGACAGACAGACACACATTCTCATTTTTATATATATAGATTGAATTCTGTGAAAATCATTTTCGCTATAACTCTTTTACTCTTTTACCTGTTTCAGTTATTTGACTGCGGCCATGCAGGAGCACCGCCTTTAGTCGAGAAAATCGACCCCAGGACTTATTCGTTGTAAGCTTAGTACTTATTCTATCGGTCTCTTTTTGTCGAACCGCTAAGTTACGGGGACGTAAACACACCAGCATCGGTTGTCAAGTGATGGTGGGGGTACAAACACAGACACACACACACACACACACACACACACACACACACACACATATATATATACGACGGGCTTCTTTCAGTTTCCGTCTACCAAATCCACTCACAAGGCATTGGTCGGCTCGAGGTTATAGTAGAAGACACTTGCCCAAGGTGCCACGCAGTGGGACTGAACCCGGAACCATGTAGCTAGTAAATAAGCTACTTTATTTCATAAATATTTGCCATAAAGGCATTACAAAGAGGGGAAAAACAAAGACAGACAAACACAAAAGGGGTGAAGTAGCTGTATCGATTAAATATTTACAATATTACATATACAATAATAATTTGATTATATTTACAATGTTCGATTAAAGCATTGCTCATTACAGATGCAATTTGTAATGGCTTTCCTGAAGGATAGGCATCCGACCACCAGGGTAGAACCCTTGCTTTTTCTTTCCCTTGTTTGTGGCTTCCACTTACCTGGTGCCAAACACTCCCAGCTTCCTCGTCACAGGCTTCCAAGCTACTTACCCTTAGCCAATCCTGCTTCTGAATGTATTTGCATATATTAGAAAGTCTATGAGAGTTAATACAGTTTTTGAAGTGTAATGGTGACTTTTTAAAAAAATTATTTAAAAAAATGTTATTAAATCTTTTATGAGGATGTTACTAAACTTTTTGGGGAAAAGTTTTTTTTCTAGTGTGTGAGTGCTATCCTTTAACCTTTTCAAACACACGTGCTCTTAAAGAGCACGTATATGTAGATATATGCATGTGTGTGTGTGTGTGTGAATACACACACATACACGTATGCTTGTATATTGGTTTATGCCAGCCGAATAAGATGGGTGCACTTATTACATGTTGTAGGAGATATAATTTTTCTTTTTATTGGAACTTAAACTGAGTTTGTCCCGCGACTCAAATTTCACGTAACTGTTCTCGCCTAAAGATTGTGGTGGTGTGAAACTCGAGTCACAAGATAAGCTCTCAGTGTCAGTTTCAATAAACCTATTCATATATGTGTATATATATATATATATATATATATATATATATATATATATATATATATATATATATATATATATATATAATATATATATATATATAATATATATATATATAGAAAACTTTAAAATAATGACAACAGAAAGACAATTTTTTTTTTTCAAATAGCAATGCCGTTTAGAGAAGCAAATTATGAACGTTAGACGTTGAAAATGAGAAAAAAAAATTCTTTTGAAGTGAAATTCAATAAGACGTTTCGTATTTCGAAAAGAGAGAGTCAAAACTCACGATAGAGCGTTTGGGTGGGTCGCCCTTTGATATCTACTGTTTGACACAAAACAACACTGGCTTCTCTATCAACGCGAGGACTTAATGCCTACATCTTTGCAAATATTTCTAGTTGTTGTTATTTAACCCTAGGTGGGCCCCTTTCGAGGAAACTTACGATCAAAGGCACTCCTGTGATCAATTTTTAGTGTTCTTGTTTTATTTAAAATTACATTATCTTTGTTTTTCCAAACGGATAGGTGTGATTGGACAGAAATTTCATTGCTATTTCTTGTATGCCGAATGACCACATCGTTGGCTTGCTGAGACTTTGTTTACCGAAATTGAAAGTATGGTTGGATAAAGAACTGGTCTTTGAGTTATATTTAATTACAGTTCTTTCATTCGTTCTTTGTTTTGTTTGTTTGTTTGCTTGTTTGTTTCTTTTGTTTATTTGTTTCTTTCTTCTTTCTTCCCCTTCTCTCTCTCTCTTGCTGTATACACACGAACGCACACACACATACACAAACGCGCGCGCGCACTCATTCACATACACGTATAACTGAAGCGACTACACTTCGTTTGCAAAGCTTGTTGGTTAACAAAAGCAAAGATCAACATTTATATGCAAAATTAATTACAAAATAATGCAAAGTACAATACACACTGAAATGAAATAAGTAAAATTGATTCAAATATTCTTTCATCGAATTTATTTTTTCTTTTCAAAATTCAATTTTTTCTTTTTACCACATGAATTAGATTTTTATCGTCTCAGAATATTCTGGAAAACGATGTTCAATATAAGCAATTGTATGTTTCCAGTACTTCAGACAATTAACCTCGTCATACGAAATTAAAAGTCTTTCAGTGTATACGTCTACACCATATTTTCGAACGCTTTCATCTTAGATAGTTATCAGGTGTCTTATTTAAAGCTTCGATTTTGAATCGATGGTTGATTAAACATCCATATATCTGAGCAGAATTTATTTATGATATAGTTTTCCAGACAGCTTAACCTTATATTTGCACTGCATATTTAACATAGTTTCAGCTATTCCATTCCTAAGTTTGATCTCTGGTCATCATTAACTGTTGTATTTTCGAAAGTCTAAGAGATCATGATTCAATTTGGGTGCCAATGTGCTATTTATTTACTTACTCTGTTACTCATTTACATGTTTCAGTCATTTGACTGTGGCCATCCTGGAGTACAACCTTTTAGTCGAACAAATAGACCCCTGGACTTATTCTTTGTAAGCCTGGTACTTATTCTAGTGGTCTCTTCTGCCGAACCGCTAAGTTACGGGGATGTAAACACACCAACATCGATTGTCAAGCGACGGCGGGGGACAAATACAGACACAAATACATAAGTATACACACACACACATACATACATACATACATATATATATATATATATATATATATATATATATATATATATATATATATATATAATATACACACGACGGGCTGCTTTCATTTTTCCGTCTACAAAATCCACTCACAAGGCATTGGTCGGTCTGAGGCTATAGTAGAAGACACTTGCCCAAGATACCAAGCAGTGGGCTGAACCCAGAACCATGTAGTTGGGAAGCAAGCTTCTTATTTCTTTATTGCCCACAAGGGGCTAAACATAGAGGGGGCAAACAAGGACAGACAAAGGGATTAAGTCGATTACATCGACTCCAGTGCGTAACTGGTGCTTATTTCATCGACCCCTAAACGATGAAAAGCAAAGTCGACCTCGGCAGAATTTGAACTCAGAACCTAAAGACAGACGAAATACCGCTAAGCATTTCGCCCGACGTGCTAACGTTTCTGCCAGCTCGCCGCCTTCTTGCCACGCCTGCGCCATATTTTTGCTTAATACATCTCGGCAAATTACTCTAGAGCAGGGATCCCTACACTTTTTACACCATCCACCCCTGGAAAATGATTTGGACTGGCAAAGGGTGAAAGTGTTCCAACTGCGAAATTGCTATTTATTTTTAGGCTAAATATACTTAGGACAAGACCTCATATTTTTTAATACGACAGTAAAGTGATATCGGAGCGACCAGGTAAAGCATCGTTCATCTTCCCAAACGTTGCGAGCCGCCTGGGTGGTTGTCTGATTGATTGGGCAGTTGATAATCTACGCATAAAAGCATGCATGCGATGCAGGTTCAATACCACTGTTCGCTAATTTCACTTAACGGGCTCTTCATAATCTCTTTTACAGTTATTAAATCAATCGTCTGTCACCTTTAATTTGCAACGCAATTATTCGCAGACTTTGTTTAAAAACAGTACAAGTAAAACCTAAAATCTGGTAGAATTTCTTCTTTTGGGCGGGTGTGTATGTGCTTGACATTTAGT
>NC_142934.1:110997143-111014643 GCF_046866305.1 Octopus bimaculoides | reverse complement strand
CCACTCCTGCGCCTATATATATATATATATATATATATATATATATATATATATATATATATATATATATATATATATATATATATATATAGTTGAAACTTATAGAAAGACAAATGACGTAGACAGGTGTATGAAGAACAAGCAGGTGTATTATTTTGACGCTCGGGAAAATGTACATATCTGCTACGTTTCGAACCTATACTCGTCAACACAAAAGAATAAGAGAAATTAAACAGTGAGTGAATGGGGGGGGGGGGGACTTCTAGATGTTGTGGTCAGGCATATTCTTTTATTCTTTTATTTGTTTCACTCATTTGGTAGTGGCCATGCTGGAGCGCCACCTTAAAGGGTTGTAATGGAATAAAAAGACACCAGGACTTATTCTTTGTAAGCCTAGTACTTATTCTATCGGTTTCTTGGCCGTACTGCTAACTGACGGGGACCTAAAAAGACAAACGTTTGTTGTAAAGCGATGGGTGGTGGGGACAAACACAGACCCAAGGCATACACACATAAAGATATACATACATACATATATAATGTTAGACAAGTGAAGAGGGGTAATAATAAAAAAAAAGATCACAAAGAAATAAACGATTATCATTAGCTAACAGCTGTTTCTACTTAAGGTGCGTTGCGCTCATAGTTGAGTACATGAGTGGCACCTTAAACCTACATCGGAGCCTCGAATATGACCGTCTCAGACACTCTACTATGAGTCCACTGCATCCTATAGAGGAAACAGCTGTAAGCTCATGAAATTCAAAATATAATATTTATTCTTTTATCGTTTCATTTTCTCCCCCTTTCCTCTCTCTGCCCTCTGTCTGTCTCTCTCCCCCTTTCTATCTTTCTCTCTCTCACACGCACATACACACGCATGACTGAATGGCCAAGTCTACTGAGAAGGCGAATAATGGCTGAGTGGTTAGGGCATTCGGCTCACGATCGTGAGGTCGTGAGTCCAATTCCCGGCGATGTGTTTGGCTTTTGAGCGACACACTTGATTTGTCGTTAGCCCAGTCCACTCAGCTGGCAAAAATAAGTTGTATCTGTAATTCAAAGGGCCAGCTTTTTCACAGCCTGTGTCACGCTAAATCTCCTTGAGAAATCATTAAGGGTACTGTGTCTGTGGAGCGCTCAACCACTTACACGTTAATTTCACGAGCAAAGTCTTCCGCTGGTCGAATCAACTGCAACAGTCATCGTCGTAACCGACGGAGAACCAGGCCACTTAAACCACTTAAGAATCTACATTTGACACCATAGCACATAGCAAATACCCTGTCATGAATAGGGCAGAATTGAGGCAAAACAGCTTCAACAATAAGTAATATGAAATAGACTCTAGTCTCGTTTTTGACTTGAAGCCATAATTCATTGTTTAATAATTCCTAATTACTGATCAATAATTGATAATTAGTCATTCATAATTAATAATGTTCTTGAAACCAACACCTCTGAAAGTTTTAATTTCCTACTTCCTTTCCGAAAAGTCTGCTACATGACAATAATGGTATAACGCCTTCCAGTATAATTCTATTCACATCAAGAATGTATAATAAGGATATAAGCGAACTCCAGTACTTGATCGGAACTTTATTTTCTCGACCGTGGAAGAGTAAATTTAATGTTAACTTCGGCGTGATTCGAACTCAGAACGTTCCAGATCGCCTCTATTTTGTTCACCGCTCTGCTGATATTAACAATTTGTCTCCTTATGCAGAAGATTCAAATTTCGGTTATGCCAATCTGTTTCTTTATGTTATGGGTATAAATTTCGATTTCATATTTATAAAAATATATGTATGTATGTATACAATTATATATATGCACACTATTCGAGTTGTTGGCACTCCGTCGCTTACGACGACGAGGGTTCCAGTTGATCCAATCAACGGAACAGCCTGCTCGTGAAATTAACGTGCAAGTTGCTGAGCACTCCACAGACACGTGTACCCTTAACGTAGTTCTCGGGGATATTCAGCGTGACACAGTGTGACAAGGCTGACCCTTTGAATTACAGGTACAACAGAAACAGGAAGTAAGAGTGAGAGAAAGTTGTGGTGAAAGAGTACAGCAGAGTTCGCCACCATCCCCTGCCGGAGCCTCGTGGAGCTTTAGGTGTTTTCGCTCAATAAACACTCACAACGCCCGGTCTGGGAATCGAAACCACGATCCTATGACCGCGAGTCCGCTGCCCTAACCACTGAGCCATCGCGCCTCCACTCTATTCTTGTATGTATGTATGTATGGACCTTACAACTCGTCTTCCACATTAATACATTCTTGTCTTCTACATTAATACATTCGTCTGCCCATACAATCATACCTACATATATAAATATACACACATAAATGCAACATGGCACCATGAACATCAGACGAGGAGGGGTAAAAGACCATCTAAAATGTCTTTTTGGACGTTTCTTTATAGAATGATGCCGACTCCGCCAACCTAAATCGGTAAATGGTTTATTTCTTCAGTTATAAATAAGAGAAACACCTTTTGTTTTGAAGGGTCATTCAAACTGGATTGCAAAAATTATCTTGCAACACATGGTATGATCATGGCTGAAATTGATAATAACAAAAGCAATACAGACATTCATATATATATATACATAATACGTACATTCATACAAGCATATATACATACATGCATTCATACATACATACATACATACATGCATACATACATACATACATACATACATACATACATACATAGTGATAGACGTACAGACATATAAACATACACACATATGTGCATATATATGTATTGGTGTGTGTTGTGTGTGTGTGTGTGTGTCTTCTCATTGCTTCTCACGCCTCGACTTTGTCTTTCTTCCTTCATCTCACCCCCCCACCACTAGTCTTTCTCCGCTTGGTGTGAATGACTCCACATCTGCAGTTAGATGATGTCGATAGATGTTATGATGAGGGCCTGCAAGCAACGACTGGCTTCTGTATGTCAATACTTCAGCTTTGAAGCAGCAGATTGGAAGAATTCTACATCACGTGTTTAAGTATGTATGTATGTATGTATTTATGTATGCATGTATGTATGCCTGCATGTATGGATACTTATATGTACGCATATATGTATGCATGCTTATATGTATGTACGCATATATGTATGTATGCATATTATGTATGAATGTATGTACGCATGCATGTATGTGTGTATGTATGTATGCATGCAATGTATTATGAATGCAAGTATGTATATATATATATATATATATATATATATATATATATATATATATATATATATATATGCATGCATATATGCGTGCATGCATGTATGTATGGAAGTATGAATGTATGCATATATGCCGACCAAAGCCTACGGAGTGAATTTATTAGACGAAAAATGTAAAAAAGCCCGTCGTATAAATATATAAATATAACGTTTCCCAGCAGCTTCTCGATGTTGACGCCATCAAAAGTGAACAATATTATCGTTTAAAGGCGTGGAAATGTAAGGATCTTTTGGACGATCACTGACGAGGAATCTTGCGTTTGAATTTTGCGTTTGTTCCTTTGTTGTGTTTCTGTTTAAATTTCGGAACTTATTAATTATAACGCTACGCACCTCTCTTATTTTCACCTGATCAGGTGAATACTTTCTGTGTGATGTCTCCCCGCCTCTCTTTCTCTCTCTTTCTCTCTCTCCTTCCTCTCTCACCGACTTACCTCTCTGTTGCTTTCTGTCTCTCTGCCCCGCCTCCTTTCAGTCAACAATGGCGTAGTGTAAGCCTCGTTCGAAATTTACAAATTCTCTCTCGTACCTGCTAAAATAAATATAAAAGTATCTATTAACCACTGATTAATCTTGTATCTTTTATTTGTTTCAGTCATTGGACCGTGGCCATGCTGGGGTACCACATTGAAAAGTTTAGTTGGAAAAAATCGAGCCCGGTACTTATGTTTTTCTTTAAGTCTGGTATTTATTTCACCAGTTTCTTTTGCCAGGATAAATTATGAAGAAGGAAATAAACCAGCAACGGTCACGAAACAAAGAGAAGCAGGAGGAAACACATAGATACGAATCTATCTATCTATCTATGTAGTCAAATGAATAGATTCCTGAACCTATGTTTTTAAAGCTGGGTACTTATTGTGTCGATCTCTTTGCCGAGCCACCTTGTTACGGGGTCATATACACACCCACATGGATTGTCAAATCGTTGTTGGAGAGAAACACAGACATAAAGACACACGTACACCCCCACCACCACAGTCAGTATATATGAAATGTGCTTAGTGTGGCTGTAAGGGCTTTTTAGCTCTTATTTCTAGCAATGTAGGTCCTACCCTGCCTCCTCAGTCACAACTAGTGATTATTGAACTTTTCCATTTTGGTTTTATATTGCGTAGAGGCGCCTTTCGCACACACACAGACACACACATGCACATACACAAACACACATACACACACACACACACACACACACACACAAATATATATACATGCACACACACCCATATACACACACATACATAATGAGCTTCTTTCAGTTTCCGGTCTACCAAATTCACTCACAAAGTATTTGCCAGCCAAGGGCTATAGCAGAACACATTTGTGCAGATTGCTACGCAGTGGGACCGAACCCGAAACCACATGGTTATAAATTGAGCTTCTTAACCACACAGCCATGCCTGAAATGATATATTTTGCCTCATTGTATATTTATTTCTGTTTAGCATATTTCGTGTTCCGTGCATCAAATACATTAACAACTGACTTAAATGTCACACCAGCGACAACAGCATTATTCGAAACCTTGACACTTCAGCCTAGAAACCGACATACTATTGACATGGTCAGGTGTAACTCATTCACCGAATGAGTTATTTCCTTCCACTCACATATATGTTTTACAGGGTACTAAGCTGTTTAATATTCAACAAAGTCTATTGCCTGTCAACGTTAATAAGTCTAATAGATATGGCGGATCCTAACCTTAAAGCTAAACCGATCGGCTCTATTTATTATTCAATGTGAATATGAAACGGAAGTCGAACTCCTTGCAACAGCAGAGCAGCAGCAGCAGCAATGATACTACTACTACTACTACTACTACTGCTACTACTACTAGTAGTAATGGTGGTGGTGTTGGTGTTGGTGTTGGTTGTGATGATGGCTGTGATGGTGGTGAAGCACCTTCGCCCGCCAGTCAGCCATGAACGAGCTGACATAAGTTATTGTAGGTGTTGGATTGTGATTAACCGACATCGTCAGAAAAATGGCAGCGGATGCGTCGGTGAAAAGTCTCATGCGAAATTGTGATCGTCGCTGGAGTTTGGTTATGGTCTTCGAGGATTTTGTTCTTGCTCTTATCTATTTATATCTGTTTTTTTTATTTTATTTTATTTTATTCTTATTTTTCACTCTTCTTGTATTGTTGCTGTCTGTCTTCGTTTATCGATATAATGTCAGTTTTAAGTAAGATAATTTATTCAGCACCATGCAGGCATCAAATCTTTTACTGGCTTATTAGGTGGAATAACACTCGGTAAGACAGACTCTCTTTCTCTATGTGCATACGTATGAATGTGTGTGTGTATGTGTGAGTGTGTATGTGTGAGTGTGTACATGTGTGTGTGTGTATACGTATATATATATATATATATATATATATATATATATATATATATATATATATATATTTCTGTATGTATATGTATACATATATATGTACATACGTAAGTTTACACACACACATATACATATATATATGTATATATATATATATATATATATATATATATGTACATACACTCACCCACATAGACAGATACACGTTTATTTATGTATACCTATTTATGTATGTGTGTGTGTGTGTATGTGTAGGCGCTGGTAAGTAGTTTGCTTCCCAACCACTTGGTTCAGGGTTCAATCCCACTGTGTGGCACCTTGGGCAAATATACTACACCTCCGGACAGTCCAATACATATAGAAGTGCATACATACATACATACATACATACATACATACATACATACATACATGCAAAACTACCCTGTTGCTGATGTTGAAATTCCAATGAAGGAGACTTGGATCTAGGTTAGAAACTGGCTCTTTCTCTATTGACAAGAAATCTTGAAATAAGCTGAGTAATGACATACATAAGTAGCCAGGACACTATATAATGAAATCCATCGGAGAGATAATCCTGAGGCGAAAGAAATAAGAATCCACAGTATGGTAGAGGCCATAGCACTCATATTAAAAGCAGTGAACACAACAGACCTGATAATATGATTTGGGATAGAGAAGAGAAACTTTGTACAGTTGTGGATGTGAACATAAAGGTAATGATCAGCGAAAAAGAGAACACCTATGTTGAACTATTGAGAAATCTTCAGTTACTCTGACGAGATTACAAGTTCAGGCTTATACCTGTAATTATTAGGGAACTGGAATATGTAACACTGTTTAAGTACCAAATTTCAGAAATTTGGCTTCTCAAAGCCAGAAAGGAGAAAGCCGATTTGAAGACTACAGATCCAAGCCATCACTGAAACTAAAAATTTGTAAAACTTTCCAAAAGTTTATCATTTAAGTATATATGAGCATGTCTAGATATGCAACTATATGCATGAGGATATATATATATATAAAAGAAAACATACAAATCTGCACATGCACTGACTCCAAAACTGCACATATACACACATAAATGCAAAAATATCCTGTTGATGTTGTTGAAATTCTAATAAAGGAACCTTGGAGCTAGGTTAGAAACAGGCTCACTCTCCACTAGTAAGAAATCTTGAAATAAACTGAATAGTGACATACATACATACATACATACATACATACATACAACTTTAACACATCTGATTTTGGCGGCAATGATTCAAAGTCCAAACCATAAACAAGCGGTGAATGAAGATACCTTCATTAGAAACATGCCCGATAGGTGACTATTTAATCCGAGCAGAACCCGTTGTATGCTAAAGGAACCCAACCTCTGTAATCAAGATCGAAAGTGATTGCCTCCAAGGCAGCTGACACATAGCAAGGGCTGACTCTGTCGAAAGTCTTCGATTGATCTAAATTCATCAAAGACACACCGAAGCCAAGTTTATTACCGACTCTCTCTGTGATGTATCGTATGAGTTGATGGTTGTGCATAATAAATGTGCAGGGAATCGTACAGGTGTATGCAGGGCCGACAAAGTTATAGACAACAAGTACCAATCTCCTCACGACTACATTGACCAAAATATTACTCAGCAACCATAGACATTAAATTATTTACAATGTTATACTATTTCTACTTATTCATGCTCTTCACTTACAAAAGCTCGGCTAGCACAAATTATCCTCTCTTGGTTAAATTTCCTCGGGCAAGGAGGTTTCCGCGTTTGTAACACACCCCTTCCACGCATTTTCATTTTCTTGAAAAGTCACTCATATAGTGAACCATTTCCCCCCCCTTGCAACACTTGCCTACTATGATTTGCTGTTGTGGTTGTTGGCTGTTTTTTTAACATTTACGCTTGGGCCATCTTTTTTCTTGTGTTTTCCCATTGCAACTAAATACATGTATTTATAATTATATCTGTTTCTTTAATAAACATTTGTTTCGTTTTAGCCCTTCTTTAAATTCGTCCTGTGTTTTCAGAAATATGCGAACCACCGCAGCTGTGGCTAGCATCTGTTTCCGTTCCTCAGTAGTGGACATATTTAAGCACAAATAAACGAAGTAAAATGGATGTTCGCAGAAAAAATATGTACACAATGAAAATAGCTTAGGAAGGACCATTATTTCCACCCAAATAATGGGGGTAGGCCTTCAAATATTCTGAAGAATGTCGTTGTTGAAAATAATAAAGACAACAAAGTCCCTTTTTTTATTAAGGAAAAACCAACTGAAAAACAAAACTAAAGAGCAATAATAACGATAATAATAACAAATAACTTGACAGTGATGATGATGATGATGATGATGATGGTGATGATGATGATGTCGATGATGATGATGATGATGTCGATGATGATGATGATGATGATGATGATGATGATGATGATGACGGCGATGATGATGATGATGACGGCGATGATGATGATGATGATGATGATGTCGATGATGATGATGATGATGATGATGTCGATGATGATGATGATGATGACGACGATGATGATGATGATGATGACGACGATGATGATGATGATGCTGCTGCTGATGTGATGATGATCGTTGCATTCCTTAATATTCTGAGTTCCAGTCCTGCCGAGGTCAACTTTGCCTTTCTTCATTCTGCTGTCGATGAAGTCCCAAGCAAATATTCGGGTTGATATGTTCAACAGCATATTGAAAGAAAACACATAACGTTTGAAATCGTTATTAGCAGCAGCAGTATCACGAGCCGAATACGTGGCCTTTGACGTGGTTTTCATCGCGTCTGCATCCTTGTCAAAGACGCCAATCTATTTCTCCGTCCCTTCCACATTTTGCTTCAACAGTAGTCAAAGTCTCGTGGGCAAGGGATGTATAAACAGAGCTTAACTTCCTCCCTTCTTTTTTTCTTTCCTTTTCTTTTCTTTATGCTAAAATAGCTAAAAGACTTTGCAAATAAGAGATGTCAACCATCCGAACCGACTGGCGAATGCAAGACAGGAGGGCAAAAAATAAATAATAATAGAAATAAATAAAATTCTATAAAGAGAAAAAAATTAACCAACAGAATAACAGCAAAATTCAAAACAAAATAGTTACTAAAAAACAAACCGATTCCTTGGAAAAAAAAAATGTCACTGCAAAACGCCAAAGAAATGTTAGAGTTTAAGAAGTGAATTCGGGTTAACATTTGGATAATATGCAAGAAACTAATTAATGTTACTGTTAAAGGGAACCAGATGTTCTTACTAAACAGATTTTTCACAGAAATCCTACTCAATTTCTTCATCGCTGGCATATTCTTTATGTTTGATTTTATTATTAGTTTTTTTATACATGTGTGTGTTCTACATTACCTACCGCCGTTACCCTTCTCGTACTGCGTGTATGCGTATGTATATACTTGTGTGTGCGTGCGTGTATGTGTGTGTGAGTGTTTGTGTTTGTGTGTGAGTGTTTGTGTGTGTGTGTGTGTGTGTGTGTGTGTGTGTGTGCGAGATGTAGGACACAGGCATGGCCGAGTATTTAAAATGTTCGCTTTTGAAGTCGTAGTTTCGATCCCACTGCGCGACAACTTGGGTAAGTGTCTTCAGCTGTAGGCCCGTGTCGATCAGTGCTTTGTGAATGCGAATGAAATCTGATAGACGTAAACTGTGAGGAAGTTCGCCAAATGGCCGACGGTTCTAACGGAAAGGACGCAGTTTGTCACATGGACTATGACTGAAAATTACGTTAAAGAGACGAGTGATACTGGAATACTCACCCTTGTCAACGTACATTATAATACGTGAATATTCTACCCTTAAATCCAAAAGGACATCAAAGACCCACTCAGTTTTATGTTAATTCTCTCTGACAGCGTCATTAAGGGTACATGTTACATGGAACATTTACGCTATAATGGTTTCAAATTTTGGCACAAGGCCAGTAATTCCGGGTGAAGGGGTAAGTCTATTGCATCGACCCTTGTGCTCAACTGGTTGTTTATTTTATCGCCCCAAAAATGATGGAAGGCAAAGTTAACCTCGGCGGAATTTGAACTCAGGACGTAAAGAAGGAAAAAATGCCGCTAAGCGTGCTAACGGTCCTGCCAGCTCGCTGCCTTGCATTTGCATTATAATCACTTGTTAGGGGTTTTTTCTGCAGATTTTCTAAAGAAATTATAACCAGCTGCGTGGCACCTTGGGCAAGTGTCTTCTACTACAGTCTCAGGCCGACCAAAGCCTGGTGAGTCGATTTGGTAGACGGAAACTGGAAGAAACCTGTCGTATATATATATATATGGGAGAATATACAAATAATAACAACAGACGAGGACAGGTGGTGTAAATAACAAAAGTGTGTGTGTGTGTGTGTGTGTGTGTGTGTGTATGTATGATTGTGTGTCTGTTTGTCCCTCAGCCTCACTTGACAACTGATGCTGTTGTGTTTGCATCCCCGTAACTTAGCGGTTCGGCAAAAGACACCGATAGAATAAGTACTAGGCTTACAAAGAATAAGCTCTGAGGTCAATTTGCTCGACTATAAAGGCGGTGCTCCAGCATGGCCGCAGTCAAATGGCTGATACAAGAAAAAGAGTAAAAGAGCTCTGACTACTGTTACGACGTTTCGTATCCGAGTCGCCTGATGTAAACAAACAATGAGATCGGAGATGAAAAATGGGTAATGGACGTATATACCATATTTCAGTAGCTCTAGCTCCTTCATCATTCAACCCAGTCAATCCAAATCATCCACGAACACATTGCTTAAATAGCCACTAAATATAGCGGTGTAAGGTTTCTGAATATACCAAGTGTACATACCAAACGCATTCCTGGAAGCCGGTAAGTAAATACTGATGACCTGTAGGGACACCGTATTTCGTTATGCAACCATAATATCCTAGAAAGTATATTAAACCTTCTTATAAGGCAATACTGTGTCCTGCTGTGTTAACACTACTCTTACATCACTTGTTACATAATAATGATGGTAGAATTGCATCCAGACGAAGGTCGCTCACAGACACCCCAACGGACCCATGGAAGCTGCTGCCTTTCAGATCTTTATTTGCTTATCTAAGAAAAGGTATCTGTGTATAAATCCTACCTCCTGATAACTGCTAGGACGAGCGAGTGGGACTGGCTCGGCGCAAACCGTGCCCACTGTAATAATAAACCTCCGCTACCTTGTAGGGTATGCAATGAACGTTAATAAAATGGATAAAGGAGTAAAACCCCAACAGAAAATCGTGAGGGAAGGATCCTAATGCACGTTTAAAAGGTTATACTTAACAAAAATCTGTCAACCCCTGCGGAAACATTGATACTGTGGCGACATTGATACTGTGCCAACATGGATGCTGCGAAAGTACTGAGTTGTCTGTCCTTCATGGCACATCCAAGAGTGGAGCGGTGGTAAGTGTACTAGGGGATAGGCATCTGCTTCTAGAAACAGCCCAAGCACTGTAAAGGTGGTTAAGTTACTGACTTTGCAATGGCGTCAGTCAACGACGAATGAAGTCAACCAATGATGCTAGGCTTTAGTCAGTTTCAATGTATGAAGGTTTAGTCGTTCTATCAACTGAATGACTTCTCATTGAATTAACTTAGGAAGTGGCTGAGTATTCCACAGATACATGAATCCATAAGTAATTTTCAAGTAGAATCAGCTGTCACGATGGTTCTACTTGAGAAAACCGGACATTTGGATTATAGATACCTTTGATGGTCCATAAGTCAAATGATGAGCTTACACCAACCCAAGTGTTTAACTGGCGAGTATTTGATCGTTCCTCGATGGGACGAAAGCTAAAGTCGACCTCGGCGGAATTTTAACTCAGCTCAGAACGTAAAAACAGAGGAAATGCCGCTGAGGATTCTGCGACCTCGCCACCTTGATTTACATTATATGAATATGGACATTACTTTATGGTCACAAGTGACTACGGTATACTCAGCTACGATGACTACTTGTAATAATTTAAAAAAATGCCAGTCTTATCACAAACAGTTTCTTTCACACTAATATATGGTTCAATGTACAATTGCCTGTAGAGTGCTGAGTGACTCCTGCAATGAGTAGGTGGTTCAGTTAATTACACGATTGGAATAATCATCGTCGATACCGACGGAGGATTCATTTACTTTTCTGTTCTTTTATTTTTCACTGTTTATGAGGCTTAGAAATGTTAACGCTTCGCCTGAGCACACCCGAGGGTATTATTTTTTCTTCTTTTTAATGGATTTGTGCTTAGCACCGTATAGTTCCACATCATGAAGGGATTGAGAAATAAATTTTAACATCTTTCATACTCTGGGATAGAAACCTGGTCAATTATCACCTGGGGGAAATATACCCCAGGTGAACTGGTGATCTGGTATCCATTTCTGACAGATAAGTGAAGTGAGTGATGAAATGTGGTGTCATACAGAACAAACCCACATTCTTTTCGTTTCTATTCATTACAGACATCTCGTTGAATTGAGAATAAAGTGTTCCATTCCATAACAAACCAACAAATAAATGAAATAGTTAAATAAGATAAAGGCAACAAATATAACCGGATTGAACTCGTGACTATGAATCGGTTTCTTTTTCATGTCACTTTCTCCAGTCAGCCATCTTTAGTTTACTATGCCGAGTCGTTTTGGAGATGGTATCAGTTTTTTTTTTTTTCAGAGATAAATGGTGGAAATCTCTCCATCAACAACTAGTGAGCAGAATTTGGTTGAAATCATGGTGTATAAGCCTGTTTGTACGACCATTCCAGTTCTTAAGTTGGCGGACTTAATCCGTCACTCGGTTTAGCATCACTGCCACGTCGTTAGCGGAGACCTCTGTGGTGGAACTATTCTGACAAAATCCAATGTCTGAGAATAACATTCTCCTTTCTGAGTATCTGGGAGGCCTTGTATATAAGGTCATGAGAAAAAAATTAAAAACGAGAGAAACATTAAAACGTCTCATGCCAAGTAAGTCAACGGCGAATAAGTGACGCCAAAACAGCTGCGCCGAAACGTTTTCACATTAACTATATAACTATAGCTGAAAGTAAAAATAATTTTCTCGTCAACATATTTCTACATAGCGCGTTACAAAACTTTTGAACCATAGCTTATTTAATGCCCATTGTCTACCTTTAGTATAATCCACACAAACACGCGTGTGCGCGCGTACGAGTCTCTTTTTTGTCTTTTAAATGTAGGTATGAATGTAGACGCGTTTATACACATAAACATGCATATACTGAGAAGAATTTACACAAATACATATCTATACAGAGAAACACCGAGAAACACACAGACATAAACGCACACGCATTTGTATCTATAACTATATATATGTATGTATGTATGTATGTATGTATGTATGTACGTGTGTATGTATGTACGTACGTACGAACGTATGTATGTATGTATGTATGTATGTATGTATGTATCTATCTGTCTATGTGTGCATGAATGCCTGCGTGCGTGTAAGAATGTGTTTGTATATGTGCTCACCTGTTTCTTTGATGTAAATGTGGTTAGACTAAGTCCGTGTATAATTTATATGTTGCAGAGATATTCGCAAGCGTACATATAAATATATGTACATACACATGAGTATAGATGTGTGAAAGCTTCGCTTGTCTTCCGAGATGTAAATATATGAACACAAGACATACATACGCACGCAAAAAAAATGTATACACATTATCTATCTGTTTATCTATCTATCTATCTATCTATCTATCTATCTATCTATCTATCTATCTATCTATCTATCTATTTATCTGTATATATATATATATATGTGTATATATATATATATGCATACACACACACACGCACACACACACACACACACATACATATATATATATATATATATATATATATATATATATATATATGCATATATATATGCAAGAGCTCGCTTCGTAAATTAGGTAGATGTATATCTATGTGTTATGAGGTGTGTGTGTGTGTGTGTGTGTGTGTGTGTGTGTGTGTGTGTGTGTGTGTGTGTGTGTTTGCGCCTGTGTGTGTACCTGATGCTGAAACTTATAAAACCACTCTCGAAGAATGACAGTTCTAATCGCCAAGAATCTGACTAATAATAAAATCTTAATCTGGTGACAATGTCTGCGAATGCGTAGACACCAAGATTGGAGGAGAATCGGGGCGTGGGGGCGCAAGACGGTGGTGGTGGAAGTGATGGAGGTGGTGAGTGGTTGCCATCTTTAAGAGCCTAGTGACTGTAACCTATACACATTCTAAATGTTGTTGTTGTTGTTGTTGATGAAGATGATGATGATGACGATGACGATGGAGTTTATGGTGAGGATGACGAAAATGGTGGTTACGCCAATGATGAAGTATATAATGATGCCAGTAGTGGAGGTAGTTATGACAGTGATGATACTAGTATGATGACGATGACAGCGATGACAGCTAGGACGCTGATGATGACAACGATGATGGTGACGCAATGATGACGACAACGACGACGATGACGACGGAGATGATGACGACGGAGATGATGGCGACGACGATGACGACGATGAGGGCGACGACGATGACGACGACGATGATAATGTTAACGATAATGATGATGACGACGACGATGATGACGACGTCGATGATGACGATGATGATGAAGACAATGATGACAATGAAAACGATGACGTCGATGATGACGATGATGATCATAATAGTTGTGGTGACTGTTGGCGGTACAGTTGACAGCTGGGGAGGTAATTCTAATTCTACTGCTGCTTCTGGTGGTGGTGATGGTGGTGGTGGCGTTACTGATGATGATGATGATGATAATGGTGGTGGTGTCAGCGATGATAATAAAAATGATAGTTGTCATGATGGTGATAGTGATGATGACAGTGATGATAAGGATCGTAATGATGACAGGTATAAGGAACATGATAATGGTGATGACGACGATGAAGATTATGATATACATAATGCCGCGCTGGAATCTGTTCTAGCACAACTATGTATATATATATATATATATATATATATATATATATATAAAATATACAAGAATATAAAATATACAAGAATAAGGGCAGTATATTTACGATGATATATATATATATATATATATATATATATATATATATATATATAAAATATACAAGAATATAAAATATACAAGAATAAGGGCAGTATATTTACGATGATATATATATATATATATATATATATATATATATATATATATAAAATATACAAGAATATAAAATATACAAGAATAAGGGCAGTATATTTACGATGATATATATATATATATATATATATATATATATATATATATATATATATATATATATATATATATATATATAAATGTATATACACATGTATACATATATATATATATATATATATAAATGTATATACACATGTATACATATATATATATATACATATATATATATATATATATATATATATATATATATATATATATATATATATATATATATATATATATATATTTACAATATATGAGTATATGCATATATATGTACATGTATGTATATACCTTTATCCACATGTACATATAGATACATAACTGGGTACATGACGTGGCAAAAGAACATGGACAAAATTGTAAACAAGGTGCAACAAACAAGCAGGCCACATAGAAACATCTCCTCATCAGCTGCCACCATTAAAACCCCGGCGTTTCGAAGAATTAAGGCAGTACGCATCGTTAAAATGGTTCTTCCCACGAACACAAATTTAATTGTTTTCGTGGAGGGTAGTGGCGGACGGAAAGCAAGACAGGAAAACGAGACGGTTAAATAAACAAACAAAAAGGCTGTACAGCCAGACGTGAAGTGTGTATGTATTGAATGCTGTGAGGCACGAACTGGAGGAGCAAAGAAGTACGTGCGAGCTTGAGGAGTCCAAGAACGAAAATGAGCAGCGAGAGGTAGAGAGAGAGAGAGAGATAGTAGCAGTAACAGTGAGAGGCGAAGGACGAGCAGCGAGAGACTGATAGATAGATAGATAGAGAGAGATAGAGAGAGAGAGATAGTAGTGACAGGGAGAGGCGAAGAACAATAGAGGGAAGAATGAGAGGGAGAGATAGATATAGAGATAGAGAGAGTCGCGTTAGAAAAATAGTTAAAACTTACTGTATAAAGGTTAACGCGTGCGTTCTGTCGTGATACAAACAATATATGAGTATATTCATATATATGTACATGTATGTATATACCTTCATCCACATGTACATATAGATACACACACGCATATATATGTATGTATATATATGACGTTTTCTTTCAGTTTCCGTTTAAGGCTCTAGTCGGCCTGAGGCTATAGTTGAAGACACTTGCCCAAGGTGCCACGCATTAGGACTCAACCTGGGACCATGTGGTTGGGAAGCAAGCTTGTTACCACACAGCTACGCCTATATATATATGTGTGTGTGTGTGTGTGTGTGTGTGTGTGTGTGTGTGTGTGTGTGTGTGTGTGTGTGTGTGTGTGTTTCTTTTATCTGATACTTGATTTAGTCATTTTCACTGCGGCCATTCCTGCAACGCTCTACAAGACTTAGGTTTAGAAAGAGAGGCACACTTTATTCAGTTACATCGAATAAACACTTGAAGTGGGTGCCACAGCATGGCCGAAGCCCAGTGGCTAAAACAAGTAAATATACAAAAGGATTTTGAGTTCGGATACAATACGACTTGTCTCAATAGGGAAGATTTTTTTATTTATTCGACTACGTTTGATACATATCCCTTATGATCGATAGATTGTAAAATATAATTTATACTATTTTCCATTCCTAATCGCATCTCATTGCTTCAAAATTCGTGTTTGATTTCACATATTACAATGCTTCGAGCTTACCTCACACAGTTTAACTCTATCACTTCGAACAGTGTAAAGGTGAACAAAGCGGTTTAAAAGAAGTTCATAGTGTCATTTGGTTGCTATTATCAACATTTTACCGAGAGAAATGATTCGAATTTCCCACGGTGAATATGCTATCATTTGTTGTTGTTCATGTATAGACGGAACCAGTGTTTCATGATAAAGTTATACTACTCTGCTATGTTTAATCAATCAACACAGATGGCTTGTGGGGATTGGAACACAGACTACCAACAGACCAGAGAATATTCATTTTTTTTAAAAGCGTTTATAGAGTTTGAGCCTATCTGACCCAACCTCACTACCAAGATTTATTCCACTTTATTCAACGGTATATTTGATAAAGATCAGTTGTGATCGAAATATGATGCACAAAAAAATTTTATAATGAAATTTTGTATTGAAAATCACAATGTCACGACTGTCTTGATATATAAATATATGTGTGTGTATGTGTGTGTGTGTGTATATGCATATATATATATATATATATGTATATATATTTATATATGCATACATGTATGTGTTGTATATACAATTTGCATATATATTATATGCGTTAATATACTTGTATAAATATATGCATATTATGTTTGTATCTACAGATATTTATCTACACATAGACAAAAGCAGTTAGGCAGACAAACAGACAGATACATATACACACTCACACACATAAACACACACACACACACACACACACACACATGTATATATATATATGGAAAGACAGACAGGTAGTTAGTCACTTTGTTAGATAGATAGATAGATAGATAGATAGATAGATAGATAGATAGATAGATAAATAGATAGATAGAAAAATAGATAGATAGGTAGATAGATAGACAGTCAGACAGACAGACAGACAGACAGACAGACAGATAGATAGATAGATAGATAGATAGATAGATGAATATGGTCAAAGGTTTAAGAATCAGGTTAGCTGTGACGAGATATTATCGACCACGTAATATGAGACGTCAT